>NC_091822.1:72592500-72892500 GCF_038994185.2 Dermacentor albipictus | reverse complement strand
TCGCCAGCCCCTGTCGAAAGCCAATAATGTTGTGACGATATATCTCGTTCTCTTCCAGGTAAGGCTTCATATGGTTAAGCACCGCACGATCCATGGTGTTACCCACGCATGACGTAAGCGAGACTGAGAGCAGATTGTCCATGCGAGAGGTTTGCCAGGTTTTGGTGTTAAGACCGTTTTGGCCGTCTTCGATTCTATGGGAACTTTGCCTGAACGCCACGCCTTATTAACGATTGCTCTGAGCTGTTCCGCGGCGCTATCGTTCAGATTGTGGAGGGCCTTTTTGGTAATGTTACCCGGCCCCGGTGCGCATCGGCTGCTGAGACCTCTGAGCGCTTGTATCATCTCTTCCGTGGCGAAGGTGGCATCAAGCTGTGCGTTAGGTCGACCCGAGTATTGGGAGGTCGCGTTCACGGTAGCTGCCGCACCCACCAGGGCGAAGTACTTGGCCGTCAGTCTTGCTACGAGCTCGTCCGCTGTATGTAGCCTGCCGTGTATGTAAAGCCGAAATTGCGCCCAAATGATCGCAAGACACTCCTTCTCCAACGTTGAGTAACTCGCTTCCGCTTTTGATAGTGACCGGCTAGCGTAAGCTGTTAAGCTTTCAACTCCGTCCTTCCTTTGAACTAGCTAGGCACCGAGGTCTACGCTACTTGCGTCGATGCGTATATCCGTTTCGGTCTCTTCGTCGAAGTGTGAAAGAAGTGGCGGTGACTGTAGCTCTCGTTTCCGCTTCTGAAATGCGTCGCCTTGCCATGTCTCACATTTAAAGCCGACGTCGTCTTTCCTGAGATGAGTTTGTGGTTGCCCAGTGCTTGAGAAGCCTCTTACAAAGCGCCTGCAATAGGCACACAGGCCAAGGAATGTGCGCACTGCTTTTTTGTCGATCGGCCGCGGTAACTTATCAATGGCGGCTGTCTTCTACGGGTCAGGGCGGGCGGCCGACATGATGATAACGTGGCCTACAAAGTCTAGGTCTTCGTAAGCGCAACGGCAGTTTTACAACTTTAGGATGAGTCCAGACGGCTTGATCACTACTAGTACTGTCTGAACTCGCCTCTGCCGATCTTCGAAATTCGTGGCAAAGACTGGCGCGTCATCCAAGTAGACTAAACAGGTATAGCACTTCTGTCTTGCCAAGAATGTGCCCATCACGCGCTGGAACGTTGCAGCCGCGGACAAAAGTCCGAATGGCATTACCTTGAACTCGAAGAGGCTGTCTGGCTTGATAAACGCGGTCTTCATTCGATCCCTTTCATCGACATCAGTCTGCCAGTAACCAGTGCTCAGATTCATTGACGAAAAGTACTTAGTATTGCAGATTCAGTCTAATGCGTCGTCTACCCGCGGGAAGGGACGTACTTCCTTGTTCGTTATTTTGTTCAAGCGGCGATAGTCGACGTGTGAGACGCCCACGGTCTTTACAACGGTTGGATGATGGCGATTCGCGGCATTTCTTCGACTTATTGCCTTTTGTTCTCTAGTCAAAATTTGCTAAGGGCTCTGGCGGAGTGGTCGAGCGGATTCTTTGGCTAATATGCGATGTCTCGCAGCTGGTGTTTGCCGAACCCTCGATGACGTCGAAACGTAGTCTTTGTATCATCGGAGAGGAGTTTTGAGCTCTAGTTGCTTGCTCACAGTGAGGCTTGGATGTATGTCGAAGATTTGTTGGGAGGCTATATCGTCGAAGCAGATGCGACAGAATCCTAGAGGGCTAACCCATTACTCGTTTGCGCATTTTTCTCGAAGTACACAATCGTCGGTCCTTGTTGATGTGCTTGAACTCCTGCCTGAAATTTGTCAGCATGACTTTCGTTTTTCCTCCACGTAGTTGAGGCATCCTTGTGCCGCGAATTTCACTGTCGAGGAGTAGATGTTGGTCACCCTCAATTACACTTTCTACGTTTGGGGGTGCTTCGGTGCCGACGGAAATAGTAATGCTGGAGCAAGGTGGGAAGTTGACCTGATCGTCGAGCACACTCAAGGGTGCGAGACTACGCGAGCTCTCCGGCAGCATTGCTTGGTCTTTGGATAGCGTTATTGATTTAGACTTTAAGTGGACAATTGCGCCGTATTGGTACATGAAGTCCATGCCGAGACTGACGTCTTGTAAACACTGTTGGAGGATAACGAATAGGGCAGGAGGTCCTGCCACGAAGAGTAATTCTTGACGTGCACATTCCAGCCGGCGATATCAAGTGTCCTCCAGCTTTACGAATTTGAGGACCTTCTCATGCAGTTTCAACTTTATTCCACTGGGTAGCGAAGGGTCCACACATAACGGAGTAGTTCCCTCCTGTGTGTACTAAAGCGGTGACTGCGTGGTCGTCGAGAAGCACGTTGAGGTCAGCGGTTCTTTGTCGTGAGTTGAAGTTATGTCTAGGCGTGGGATGACGGCTGCGTCGTTTGGACCTGTGGCGGAACGTCACGTCGTCAGGTCTTCTTTTGTCGGCGTATTCTTCCAGGTTTCGTCGAGATGGTGGCGTCTCGTGGATATGTCGTCGAGATAGTCTTGTCAGCGTCTTCGTCGGCGGTGGAGGATCTTCGCCAGTTCTAAAAACAGCACCAGCACCTCTATTAGTTTCTGCTTCTTGTTTTCCGGATATGGGCTTACAAACCGGCCCCGGCCTGCGCCAGTGTATGATCGACGCTTCGGGGACAAGCACTGGCGTGGCGACTGCGAACGGGACGGTCGTTGAAAGCTCCACTTAGTGGCTCCGACGTAGTCGGCGATCTCATGTAGTCGTTGACGTTGCATCAGACGTGGTGCGTTGATGGCAAATCCTCGTAGGCCCACCTCGAAGTATGGACACCGGCGGAACACGTTGCTCGCGTCTCCACAGTGATAGCAAATGAGGCGGTAGGCGGGGGCGCGCGAAGCGTGTCTTGAAATACTGCGCATGGCGACTCGTTCGCGTGCTGGCGGCGGCGGTGGTGGACGACGGAAGTGCGCGGAGGGCGAACATGACCGCGAGCCATGGCAGACTACGTCATCGCCTCAGGTAGGGTTTGTGGCGATTCCAGCTTCACTTCGGCAGCCCCCACTGATGCTGGATTTCCTCTAGCGCGATGTCAGCAATTGAGGCAACCTGAGGCTGTAACGTTGGAAGCATTCTCTGTAGCTCCTCGCGCACAATTGCTGAGATGCTCTCGCACATGTCGTTGGTGCCAAGTGCTTGGACCTCGTACTTCGGCGTGACCACTTGGTAACCATATTGTTTCTTGCGCATTTCCAGTGTCTTCTAGGTAGCCGTGGATTCAAATGAAAATTTTCTGACGGTCTTTGGTGGGTTGCGAATTAGTCCGCCGAATAGGTCTTGTTTCACAGCCCTTATAAAGAAACATACTTTCTTCTGGTATGTCAGGGTCTGCAAGACAAAACAGGCGAGTCATCTCTTCTGTGAAGATGGGGAGTTTTTCGTTAGGTAGGTGCGTTCGACGTTCTACAAGGACTTTACTCTTTCTTCTGCCTACGACGCTCATAAGGGCTTGCAGAAAGCTGCTGCGGAACAGGTTCCATGACGGTAAGTTTGACTCTCGATTCTCAAACCATGTCCGAGCTAAGTCAAACAACTAGAAATAAACATGGTGCAGCTTGTCCTCACAATAGAGAGTTTTAGCCCAGCGGGTTTACGGCCAGCGGAGCGGAGCGGGCGAGCGGAGACGCGACTGCGCATGCGCACCACGCTGAGGCGGCCAGCGGTTTTACGGAGCAGCGTTTACGCCCGCTGGAAAGCACTCCCCAGCGGAGCGTATACGCAGCGCGCGAGCGTGCGTAAGGGCGCGCGGGCGTGTATGGGAAATGCAAGACGGCAGCCGCGAACATGAACGCCGGCAGTTCTGCATCGAAAACGGCGACTGCCGCGCTGACCCGTACATTAATACTCAGTACATTATTAACAAATAATGCACTGAGAACATGTAATATATCTCTATTCAACATTTCTTGCATAATAAAAGCAAGCGTAATTCAATTTCATTTCTCAGTAACTCCTATTCGAACCACTAGGTGGGGCAGCAGAGCTCCCCACTCTTTACCCCGCTCGAGCGGGTGATCCGCTGGGCTAAAATTCTTTTTTCGCGAGCCGCTCCGCTGGCGCAATGGTGGAGACCGCTCCGCTCCGCTGGCCGTAAACCCGCTGGGCTAAAACTCACTAATATATGATTTCAGGGAGTTACCGCAAGCCAAACAACAGGCTTGAAGAAAGCACAACACCAAGCTGTAGTGACAACTGATGATTAAGGTGACAATTTTGCTTGCGATAACTCGCCAAAATTATTAACCACCAACTGGACTACACCCACACTCTGCTATGTTACATTACTTCAAAAATAGGCACTTTCATGTGTTCTCTGCGGCTTGATCAGTGTGCATTCTGTTCAAACATCATAGCTTCCTAGACGTGCAGAGCTGGGACTTACGCCTGTTGCCTGCAAATGAGCACGTGCCCTCACGATTTGTCTTCGTTGCTTGGCATTCTAGACCCGTCTGAGGACCTGTGGAAGACGTTTTCGAAAATCCTGAAAGCGGAGTGCTGGAGACAGGTCGGAATTTTTAAGGAATGCTTTCGCACATTGTGCTTTGAATAAGCGGGGGACGGTTCGTGTGGCTGGAGGCGTCAGCGACACTTCGAACGCACTTCGAACGCACAGCGGAGCTATCGGCAGATTTACTCTGGAACTGAGTTTGTGGACAGCTTCCCAAGAAGGCAAATAGTGAAGTCGGTGGGGTTCCAGTCACGTATTTAGACGACGCAACAGTTCCTGCTGAAGTGGAAGCAGTGCTGCAGCACAGTCCAAGATACAGCCTGGCGTTTTCTGCAGATAAGATTGGTTTGTTCGCGGCTGCGCACCGAATAATTAACAAGGCGGTGCGCGAAAAGAAAGATTCCTGCATTTTTGAAGGCGTTGGTAGTGTCCGGAAGAACATCACCGAGAAGGCCAACTCTACTGAAGTTTTAAGGGAAGTTGCCGGGCATTCTTGAGAGCACGACGTAGCTATTCTAGAGGGCAGGTTTACAGTGCTTCATGGGACTTCGTTCAGAGAAAAAGCAAAGGCTGCTCTAAGAACTTCAACCTTTCAACCCAGGTTTCTTCCAAAGTCAAAAGCAGGGCCATAGCTCTGCTGAAGGAACACAACCTGGTGAAATTGCCAAAACTGCTGCCGAGCAGTAAGTTCAACATACTTTGCGCCTTTTTTACGGCCAAGACCCGCAAGGAGTCTTTTCCATTCCGAGTTATTCTAACATAATGAGGGACATGGCAAGAACATATCAGTAAGTTTCTTCAGACACATCTGAGGGAACTGATGTCAGTCGATCCATATAAGATGAGTGGCTCTGACATTTTGGTTGACGAGCTAAAGGCTGGCATTCCAGCATCCTACAGCACTTTGTGCATTGAAGTCGAAGATCCGTTCCATTCTGTTCCGTACGATAAACTTCCTGGGGCTGTTAGGGAACTCATTGACCTCGTAGGTTCTGTCCATTTCCAGAACTCTTGTGGTGTGTCCTCAGATACTTTAGTAGAGCTGCTGAGGTTTTTCCTCAATTCTACAAATGTGTCCTTTGCTGATAAATTGTGTCTAGAAGAACGGCATGTGTATTAGGTCCACTGTCGAGCCAGGGATTTGAGAAATTGTCCTTGGTACTTTTAACCATGCGCAGAAGCCTAAGCTGGCTCATGCTTCAATTTTGAGAATCTTTAGATATGCAGGCGATCTTTTAATCATACTAAAGCTTTCGGAAGACGCCGAGGTTGGAGAACTGGCTCTCGAGATTTTGTCAGTCTTTTCCAGTTGCTCAAGCCATTAGACTTCAATCATGCGCTTCTGCCTAATCGACAGATTTAAAGTTCGATTTTTCGTCCGCTGACTATGCTCGCTGGGCTTTCGAGCCCAGGTACAAAAAAGCACCTCTGCCTTTCAATTTACCTCATTCAAAGATTATGAAGAGAGTATAGCATCATTATGTTTTAGATCAGCGCTTTTAAAATCATGTCACCACAAACAGCGTTCGAGTTTTCAACTTTAAGTGGGACGTGTGGACGAGGCGGGATTTCCGAGGTTTCCCTTGCTTTCAGTTGCCGAATCAATGTTTCTCAAGTTTCGCAAAAAGGGCTAAGCATCATCAATGTCCAATGAACAGGCTAGTAGGAATAATTTTACTGTACTTCCCTACATGCATTCTCGCAATCCTAAAAAGGTTTCTTGTAAATGCGAGGTTGATGCTGTCCTTTCAGCACCTTGTAATCTTTCGAAGTTGTGTAGCATAACAGCAAGGGGAACCATGGGCTCGGCCTCCTGTGAAAGAAGCAAAGTAATTGGCACGTGCCTTGCACGACACATGTCATATATAAGATTTCACTAAAGTGCGGCAGATAATACATTGGGGACAAACCAGTAAGTGTATCAACATTCGCTTGCGTGAGCATGAACGTTCTCTATGGTATGCTGGAGGGTCGAACTTGGCTATTCATTGCCGTAGTTGCTTGGGCTGCTCTTTGTTTTCAAAGACTGAGGCAATCGACGCAAAAAAATAGCCAGCTGGAAAGTGAGATTGTAGAGGAAGTGGCCATACGACGCTTTAAAGAGGGCGATTGCGTTAGCTCGGCCGTCAGTTGCCGTTTCTCAGAAGGTACTCTTGTTTCTTTTTATGCTACACACGTGTTTCCGTGCTGCACACGTGTTTCGTGCTTCAGTAGCGTGTCAGCGCTTAGTATTTGTATCGCACCCCCGTTTAAGGTCGCTCTGTTCTTATTTGTTTTTACGTTGTTTTTAGGGTGCACACATGAGTCTGATCTATATATTGTTGGCGTTCGTTTCATTGAATCATAAGTTTTCAGTAGCGCTTCATGTTGCCCCTTTCTTGAAATCTCGTGTTTTGCTTGCGGTAAATGCCCAAAATCATGAATTACCAACTGGCCTAAACCCGCGCTCTGCTTTGTCCACACAGCTGCAATTGTTGAATGTTGTGGTTTCTTCGTAGGTCTCAAGTCTGGTTTCTGAGACTTCAGTCGATGATTCACGGTAGGGCAGTGGCTCCTGAGGCTGTTGCAGCACGATGGGGGACGCTGGGGCTGCCATTGAAATTGTCGAGTCGACGATGATCTTCTCGGTTGTCTTGGTTGGAAGACCATGCTCCGGGCGCAGGTTTATTAGGCCACAGCTTCCTCGATGGTCCGGGGCCATGTTGGTGCGGTCGGGTTTGGATGGCGGCTTTGCGGGGGGCTTCCGGTACATGAACGCACAACCATCTCCAAAAGATGTCCCGTAGTAATGACGGTAAAGAACACAGTAGCAATACTGCTAATGGCGAAGCTAACCTTTATTGGCGAACCTGTACCCACAAAGACAGGCTACACTCAAAGCACAACAATAACGGCGAACACAGTCGGCGATCGTCGAAATTTATTCAGCGAGTCAAGCGCGTCGGCTTTTATACATGTCATCGAAGGCTCCAGACAATGGGTGAAAAAATGGCAACATTCGAGAAACTTCCGATACATACAGGCGCGCCCTGCGCCGAACGATAATGCTAAACATTTCTTAGCCGGTGAAAAGTGGTCACCGGTGTATGATAAACAAGTGCATGCGTCAATGTCGCATATATTCCACTAAATTGCGATGTGGACTCGACATCCTCATTCGTATATGACTGAACGCTTGCGTCATGTACCCGAAAGTATTTGTTTGCTAAAATAAGCCAGATTTTCTTTTCGTTCTGTTTCTTTCTTCCCGCAAACGGTCCGAAGTATTCCGATCAATAGAGACTTTTAGCCTGTCCGCTATTCCGGTAAGCGGGAGTGGTTGGGGGGGATTGTCGGATTTGCGGGGTTGTAAGCGTGAGCGGCCAGAGCCGTGCAGCTGTTTGGTAGCGTAGAGTTCAATCAGACGAACACAGAGCTAAAACTGCAGTAACCCACTATATCCTACTTCGCTACTGGTGCAAATTTTTGGCAGCGGCGTAATTGTGAACACGATTGCGCCAGTGTCGAAAATTTACACCAGCAGCTAAGCAGATTATAGTAACTAGCTTTGTGTTTGTGTGGTTGAGCTTCGCGCCACCAGCTGGCGCCACCAGTCTGGCCGCTCACGCTTACGCCCCCGCTAAACCGGCGAACCGCCCGCGCTTGCCGTAATACCGGACACGATCTAAGTTAACTTCTAGCGTTGTCAAAAACCATCGCGCGTTTTACAAGGAGGCTTTTCTTTCTCTAGCCGCTCTCGAGGAAACTACAGGTGTTTTCCCAGTGTCCTAGAATGACGAACTTTCGCCGTGTGCACAAGTCAAGGGAGTGCAAGGCTTATTAGGAGTGATTGTGAGTGGGCTAATGTGGAAGCCTGCGTCTTAAGTAGGGTTGAATGAAAATTTGTACGCCCTCGTTTTATGTCTCATCAGAGGGTTATTTGAAACGCTTGGGAAGTTTTCCGAGCGCTCTGAGATAATCAATACCTGGAGTACAGTTATATTTACAGAATCTATGAGCCATGTTATCGCTGACTTGTACTGGGAGCTTGTCTGTAAAAAAAAATAATTGAGCTTTGCAAATCATCGTTGAACAATCGTGTTCTGCCTATTCGGATTTTCGTGCAAGGCACTTGGTGTGGATTTGTTGGGTTCTTGGGTGAAAGAAACAAGACACATACATCAAACATGGTTGCTATTGGGAGCATGTCGTGCATGATTTAAGGATCGAGGTTTAAATGGCATACAATAATTGATGCATTCTAGAAAATTCTGTATTAAAGCGATCCAGGCCGTGAGGAGCGTATTTTACAAGCCGAAGCTTGCCGAATATGATTTATTAACTCACCATATCGCAACGTAAAACATTCACAATATAATTCGTATTATATAGAGGACGTGTGGGATACGTGCCCGACGCGGTATCTTATTAGGAGCGGTTTTCGGCCATTATAGGCCGTGTTTTTAAAGTTAAATAAGGGAATAGTGCTTCACAATGTCTTTATACTGTTGAACATAGGAGTCATATTGAGGGAGATGTTTGGTGCAAGTTAAGTGCTGCTCACTTAATTATGAACATCGCGAAGATATATTTTGTACTTGCTTTCTGGCTATTTCCAAGCCTTCTACGTGACATGTCGTAGGTTTTTCCGGAGTAAATAATGAACTGAACAATGCGCGATTTTTATATTTGGTGGAAATCAGAGTACATTAGTGGGTGATAAGTAGATCAAATTCAGCGTACGTGAGTCGATTACAGGCTTTGCAGCAGAGAACTTGTGCAAGCATTCGAGAACCTTATAAGCGCCTTGTACCAATGGTGTAGAATTTAGTAAGGTTTCCTCGGGAAACTGTAACCAATAGAATGATATAATTCCTCGAAAAAAATGAAATAAAGCTCCTCTTATACGGAATCCTCACTAGCGTTGATGAGCCTGCAGCGTGTTCAAATCAATAAAATTGGTATAAATTAGAGGAAAATTACAGCTGACCTGTATTTGAGGGGGTGAAGTACGTCCCTTGTTTAAAATTTGCTATGCAAGAGTTATATGTGGGCAACGTCTTAAAATGTGTGGTTTAAATGAAAGACTCGCAAAGACCGAACCCAAGTGCCCGAAAGAAACACCTTCTGGAAACAGGGCATTGATCGAGCGAGGTCGCAGAAGTCTTCTGTCTTTTTCTAGAAACCGGAGGGACGCGAATGCTTTTTTTCTTCGAACCAATTTCAGTGCTCTCGAACGGCTTCACAAAGCTGCGAACCAGTTCAATCCATTACGATTGCTCCTCTAGTGATAACCTGGAAGGAGGCGAAAAGCGTGGACCAGTAGCGAACGGAAAACAAATTTAGGCTCGGTACCACGCTCGATATCTGCGTGTAGTTTCCTCGCTTTGACACACTCGATGTCCCAACTTATATACAGGAAGCTTAAAATGTGAACCGTGCCATGCTGATGAAACAAACTATGTAATTTCCGCAACATCCAGTTAAAAATATTTATGGTAATAAATTACTAGTATTAATAATTAATGGTCTACTGAAGAAGCATTTAACTTTATTAATTTTGACGCCATTTTGTCAATATAAGGTTTGTAGACGACGTCTAAAAAAACACTATCAGTTCGCTGCGGGTTACTGTTTCTATAATTCGTTTTTCTTAGCTTAAAATAAAGGCGGAAAAAGCACTGATTCCATACATCTTCCATCCGATAATTTCTTGCCATAGCTGGTTCCCTTTAGATGCGCAAAAAAGAGTTATAAAGCGAACTAGGCCATCGCACGCGAGGAAAAGAGATGTGCTATCAAGGCACGTTCTACAAAATATTGTGGTGGCAGAGTTAAAATTGAGGTGTCAGTGAAGCGAACACTGCACTAATATTGATTATACGTGGACTTCTTTAACATCGCTTTTCACTGTCCAAGAAATGTTACCGCTCAGCGCGGCATGCGCCGGCATGTATCGGGAGTTTATCGAATGCTAAGGTACGTCCTCATTTGCGGAAATGAGCGCGCGCAAGGCGGCGCGCTTATTTAGGCAGCGCTTGTGGCGTCATCTTGTCGTCTCGTGTGCCGTTTACGTTTTGAGCTGTTAACACCAGGATAGAAAACGAACAAGCGCAAGCTGCTATTCTAGAGAATTCTTCACACGAAAGCCCCTTTCGCGGGGCGCCGTTTCAAGCGCGCGCTTATTTCCACAAGTGAGGACGTGCCTTTAGCGATAGTTCTGTTGTCACCGAAGCCCGTGTAACCTGATTGTATGTGCGACGCGAATTGTGTAGAACTTTCTCGAAGACACACGGGCACCAGCGATTACAGTGGAACCTTCGATGACTCGTGCATAAAAGCCGACGTGCTTGACCGGCACAGATTTCCGACGATCGCCGAATCTGTCCACCACTGTCGTTGTTCCTTGAGTGTAGCCTGTTTTTGAGGCCACAGGTTTTGTAACTCTATTTTGTAACAAATATGCACGGAGTCGTCCATTCTTTATTACTTTTTCTTACTGCTGTTCACGTTAACCAACCTCCATGGTTAGAAAGGGCACCCTACGGGGCGATGTCATATTGGCTGGCATGGCAAATTTCTCAAGAATGAAGTGTCGTCCACAACCTTCTCTGAAAAGAGACACTGAACGACGCGACAAGTGAGTGCACCGGACCAAACATGGACACCAGGAACGCGTAGAACGCGCAGTAGATTTTGAATAGCAGATGTGCACCTCTGCCACCAAAACAGCTTGAGCAGCGAGCGGAAAGGCTATTTTAGACACGAGCGCTCCATGCACATCAGAGACGCTGATTGATTTGCGTGCCGTTCGCTTATCAGTAGACTCGCCGTTTCGTGCCGAGAACAACCTGCTCCGTTCCCGGCATTCCATTTTACTTTTTCAACGTCTATGCTTGTGCCGTTCCTGCTGTTCAAAGGCTCATAACAATATGCCGGCAGGTTAGTTGGCTTGGCTCGCTTACGTTACGTATGCTGTAAAGCGCGTGTCGAGGTCGAACGGGAAGAGGTTTGACAGTTAGTGTTGGTTGTCAGGCAGAGCTGACTTGAAACCAAAACAAGTTTTAAGTGACCTGAGTGGGCTCTGTCTCATCGATAGTGGGTAGCCCGTAGTCTTCACGGACAGTCCGCTTCGGCGCATGGCAAACATTGCCATTTGATAACGGGGACATGTTTCCAGGGTTAGTTGCATCGTAGTAAACGTTTAGTGTTCGTGTGATCCAGAAGCGTGATTTCGACTGTTAAGAATTCCTAGATTGTTAGTACTAGTATTTCAGGTAAGTAAAAATTGTGAAATGATTGAGTGGCTGTATGTTATTAAGAAACCCATTATTTTCAAATAAATAACCGACTTCAATGTTTAGGCCTTATGTTCTCTCAGGAGAGCACAGTCTACGCTGCCGCTTAGGTAATTGTCAAGTTTCTTTGAATATCCCGATTCGAAACGGTTACCCTTATTTGAGTCTGAGGTCAAAGGTTGGTAATGATGAACAAGAATAATTCATTTGTACTAGAACACACATCGATCTTCCTTACGCATCTTCACGTCACACGGACTCCTGTGCTCTCTAACGGCGGACAGAAAATAGAAGTCAAAAGTACACACATTGTGCCCGGGAAATTACACAACTCATTGAGCGGTATACTCTGCTTAGAGGCGCCAAGCGTGCGTTGAATCATTCTTTATTCTTGGTCCATGTATGACCCCGTATTGCCCTTCGGCGTAACAGCAGTGGAGGTTAAAGCATAGGTCTAAACGACTGCTAATTTTGGCAACGTGCTTGACCTTCAGGCACTTTTTTCCATTCAACAGTTCGCTCCAATCAGCTATTTCGTCGAAATGTGCATTCCATGAAAAATCTACAGAAAACATGACAGCTATATACTTGTAAAGATCTACCGCCATAACTGCATCTTTGTTAATGCTGGAGTGATTTATGCGTGGTTTTCCTAGTGAAGCAGATACAAACGCACTTTTCAGTGTTCAGACACACATGCGTTTCCGTATACCACGCAGTCATCTGCAAATAACCTTCAGGATGACGTAATGCCTAGATGTATCGTTACTATAAACAAAAAAAGAAGATAGGCCTCAGTACAAAGCCCTGTGGGGCACCGGAGGTAACAACCACATAGGCAGATTTTTCACCGTTCACTACGGCACGTTGGCTCCACTGGGAAAGGTTATTCTAGATCCATGTCATATCATCATGACGTATGCCCATCTGCTCGAGTTTGTAAATGAGGACAGAATGGGTTACTGCGTTGAAAGCTTTTCGAAAGTTTAAAAGTAAGCAATCGATCTGGCTTTTAGCATAAATTTCCGACCGTAAATCATGGTAAAATTCAACAGGTTGCGTTGTGAAGGGCACGACTCTACCGAAGTCATGTTGTTCTTTGGTCAGAATATTGTTTTCTCAGATGTGGTTCATGAGAGTAGCGTAAATGTGGTGCTTTATTACCTTACATGCAACACATGTCAGAGACATTCGCCTGTAATTTTTGGCCTCCCTTTTCGAGCCTCCATTATGATTTGGCATGATGTGTGCAATCTTCCAATCGCTTGATGATTCACCGGCGCAGAGTGACTGCACGAAGATCACAAAAAGAGAAAGACTGTCGCTGCGCAGTGCTACAGCAGGTCAGGGTAAATAAAGCCCGGGTCAACTGCTTTGGCTTCATGCAATTGTTTCAAGAATTTTTTGATACCGGTTGTACTGAGGTGCACTAGTTCCATAAGTGGTACATTGCGAATAGGGAAAATTAAAGTTTTTAGCCGTGCTAGGATTCACCCGCAAAAAGCTAACCTCAATGAAACGGCCCACGACCGTGCGCGAGAACTTGCCCGCCGCGACGGTCCCACGGCCTACGAGGGGCTGGACATTCAGTTTAATGACCCGCTGCTCACTTACCAAGAGATCACTTCCCACTATCGGAAAGGCAGAACAAAATTCCCGCTCCCACACGCCAAACTCGAACGCGCGCAGGCGGCCGCGTTTCGAATGCTACAAACGGACTCGTATCCGTTACGAGGCCTACTAAGTCACTATAACTCAGAAATCCCGGCAAATTGCCCAGACTGCCCAGAACTTTATTGCTCACTCTCGCACATGCTCTGGCAATGTACCGCGTTACCAAAGGGCCCTCTCTCCAGTGAGCCCGCATGGGAAGAAGCCCTCAAAAGCCCGGACCTCAAACTCCAACTAAAGGCTGTCCAGAGGGCCCAAGAACTTGCGGAGCGTCACCACGTTCCCGTCCCGACTTGGGTGTCGCCTACGGTTTCTGCCGGAGGAGTTCCCCGCGTGGGATCTCCAACGGATTGAAACTCCTCAGGACTTCAATAAAGTTCTTGACTGACTGACTGACTGAGCCGTGCTAGGAGAAATAAAGGGTGATAGAATTTATTAGGCACGTCGCCTTTTGTTGGTCATCTGTATCAACGTGGTTATATATACTATTTCTTTAATACTCAGATCGCTTGTTCCATACCCTTTTAGGCACTTCCGAAAAAGCTGAGGGTTTGTCTTCAGTCCATGATTTAGTTCTTTGAAGTAGTTTTTTCTTGAAATCTTAGCTATCAGCTTATAATCATTCGTGAATTGTGGCAATTTTGCCTTGTGTGTCTTAGCCTGTGTTCTCTTCCACTGCGCGAAAATTTGTTTTCATTTATAATTAAGCATAATATTGCTGTCTAGCTGGCGAGCAGTTTGTTGAATTTCTTTGTTCAATTTTGTTTGTACTACGTCCTTTGCCAGCGAAGTCTACGTTGTCTAATTACTCTGCCACCGCCCATTTTCTGGCGGTTGGCGGCCACGACTCTCGGCAGCGAAGCACGCACGAAGTAGCGCGCGCTCTTTTTTTTACAGACAATCGGTGGCACAGCAGCCCGAATCTTTAACTAGCGTGCGCGAGCGGCGAATTTTCTTCGCGTCAGCTACGTATGACGGCGCCAAGTTGCAAACAGGGTGACTGAAAGCGCATGCCTACAAAGCGCGCTCAGCTGGGCCCGTCGTCTAGTAGGCTTTTCTTTCTCAAGGACGTCACCCCATGTTAGCACGCTTCCGACGAAAAGGCAGCATGAGTAGGCAAATGGTTGTGCACGTGTTTTATGTTCCGAAGATCAGCAAGCTATCGAAAAAATAAGCTTCAAAATTACGCCACACACCCATAGCCATGCCCATAGTCATGCTGACCAAACGCTTTTTTTTTTCATCGATAGAAAGGGCCGTTATCTGCACCGTGCTCGCTTTATAGTTTCAGCAGGTTTCAGCGTGAACACGAAGCTTTAAGACAGCTCTGAGACTTCGACTGAATGAATGTTTTCTACAGGCCGTGCTAACGACAATTTGCAACATTTGTCAAAATGCTAACCGCCATACTCAAAGCGAAAAGACTGCGAATTATAGGACTGTTTCTGAACGACTAATCACAGAAGGAAATCGCTCAAGCGACTAATGCGGCTGAACCTTCAGTGGGCAGAATCATACGTGTCGACCGGGACGAAGACCGAATCAAAGATGCTGCTCGCTGCGCCACAAGAAAAAGAACAGAAGAGTGTAGCCTGTGTTACTGACAACCCCTTCATAAGAGCCAGTACGATAAGGGCTGCCCTCGACGTTAATGTGTCTGATGAACTAATTAGGCAAAGGCCAAAGGAAGCAGGGATCAGAAATAGGACGGCTGCACAGAAGCCCCTGCTCTTGGACAGTGCCAGAGCAAAGAGGCTCGCCTTCGCTCAACAGCATCTTCAACCGACACACGATGATTGGCAAAACTTCGAGCTTACAGACGAAAGCAGCTTGTGTACTCAGTGGGACCAGAAACAAAAAGTATACCGGCCGGTCGGTAAAACGTATATTCATCTCGCGTTTGTCTTTTGACCACATGGTTTGCTTTCTTTATGTACCTTACAATTAGTTTCGTTACCGACTCCCATTGATTCGCATTAAATATTATGTTTAAGGTATGATCCGCGTTACATCCAGGACGTCAAAGCAAGTGGCACAAAATCTGTGGTCGTGTGCTGGGTTATCACAAGATATGGCCCCGTACATCTCCACTGCATCGTTGGTCGGCTGTGCTCCGAAGACTACATAGAAATCGTTGACCACCAGCACCTTGCTCACGTGCAGTATGAACCGTACAACGGTATAAATTTTCTGCTGCAGCACTCGATCCACACGGCACGCATGGTCACAATGCATTATCTTCGAGATCGCACCATTTATGAGGAGTGCTTAAGGCCTGCTTCCTCTTCCCAGTGGGTGGGGCCGCTGTTGCACTAGCTCGAGGATCGGCCCACATAAGGGGAGTTTTTTGCTTAGAACGATACGAAAATTTCCTTGAACGGTAGATGTATACGGTTTCACTGTAAAATGAGCCTCCGCACCGCAACTACTGATAAGTTGCGGGAGTCCATCAAAAGTCAGTGGGAAGGGCTGAAGGCTGGCAGCGACCTCGTAGCGGCGCTCTACGAGTCCTTTTCACGTCGCACGTCGGACGTAGTGGAGGTTTGCGGTGACTTCACCCGCTACTGAACAGCCTGCGCGGAGCGAATTGGTGCGCACATTTATTTTCTTTATTTTTTTAGCGTTTCACAAAGCACGTAACGCATCATAAAATACTTTACGAACATGTTTTGTTTTCTTATGTACAGATTCAGCCACAGTACTGTGATATTTAAGACGGTACAATGAAGATTATTCGTTGCGATCCTGACAATTAATGCGTGAGTCAGACCAAGTTTTTGCGCAGCTTCCTTTAGCGACGTAACTCCAATGCGTCTGAAGCTATAAACACCGACGCTGCAGATAATGGCGCCTTCTACAGATGAAAAAAGAGCGCATGCGTCAAGTAACAAATTAACTATCCATATTTTTTGGCTTGCATCATGACTGGGGGCGTGTGACGCATCTTCAAAATTTATTTTCTCGTTTGCTTGTTGATTTAAAAAAATAAAATACGAGCAATACCATTTGCCTACTCCCGCTGGCTGTTCGCACGAAGTGCGCCAATATGGGGTGACGGCCTTACTCTCGCCCTGTTTGTAACTTGACTCCATCGTATGGCACTGACGCACAGAAATGTCACCGCTCGCGCGCACTAGTTAATGATTTTAGGTAGCTCTACAATTATTGTCGGTATACGTCGGCCGTATATGTAGAGTACAATTACTTTTCAGGTCCGAATGCCTAGCTCTGATATTGTTTGACGTTCTTTGACAACCGTTTATTTACTCGGTCAAATACACCGATCTGTGAACGGCACGTGTCATAGGAGGAGTTTTGTAGTTACGTGTACCAAACACAGTTTACCATATGAAACCGAGATGCATGGTTATTAGAGACACATTTGCGGATTGCTGAGGAAAATTTTGATTCTCCACATTCATCAGAAGTTAATTTACTGTTTGGTCTCTTTTAAGTCCTCTATAAATTGTGGCTGAAGTTGCATATCAGGAGCAAATGCAGCTTTTCACAGTTTCTCTGTAGAATTAACGTTTCCTAGAAATCGCCTTAATAAGTGGGCAGAGTTAAAAGCCGGAATTTTGCGGTGCTCACAAAGCACCGGACGTATCGATCAAACACCGCCTTTCTGAGCGCAAGAGACCGTGAGTGTTCCTGGTTCATTTAGATTGCGACACTATGAGGCCTTCAGGGTTTACGTCCATATTGGACTACAGCGTCGGAAAAATTTATTGTGATAGAAGTTAAAGGCTGGATTTGTTGCTGTCATATTAATGCCTCGTTTTCAACATACGACAATGACGGACGAACCTTTCAAAACAGGTGCCATTACATTTGAACGTTTGCTCATGTGACAACGAACAATTAGGAACAGGGCGCGTTAAATACTTTAGTATTGCGTACAGGTCGAGATACAAAAATTCTTCACTGTACTGAGCATCACGCCGACTCTGAGAATAGAGGCGTCGATTAATCCATCTCGGAGATTACATGAGGCCATTTACTATCTAACGAAGACAACTCTGTTTGCATAGCAAGCAAGTTGTTATTCAGAGGTTGATAGTGCCTTCTATAACAGCCTGCTGTGTACGCAATAAATGAGTTCAAGGATGAAAGAATCACGAAATTTGCAGCCATTTTTTGTGCTTTAGTATTAGAGGTTCTAATCTGTGTTTCAAAAATTGCAGTCGCTACGTTAATTCGTGTCCATGGAACTAACGGAGGGAAGAGTGTTGTATTAATGTCTAATAATTTTCGGCAAGTGGAATCCCAAATGTTTCATTTGAATTTCTCGCGCTTGGCTTTAGTTGTTTCACCGGTCTGTTGAACTTAATGGCCGAATCCAGAGAGTGAACTATCAAACCTTTTTTTTGTAAGTTTCGATATGCCCCAGTGCCTTGAGCAACTGCTCATAAACGTTAATGAGGGTTTCAGTTAGCTCCGTAGACGCCGATATTCAACCGTACACAATTTATTTGTCAAACATGGAAGCGTTCTTAATAAATGATCTAGCTGGGTGTAGTAATCTAGCTATGTGTAGTACTTTAGCTGCTGCGTTAACCTGCAGGTGCATTTTAGAGTGATTATTTTATTGCATATTCCCATATACGTTGTGTGCGTGGTCTCCCCAAATAAAAAATGATTCTGGTTTTCTAGACAAGAACATGTGGTTTTCCAGACAAGGACAAGCACGAAGTATTGTTTTAAAATCTGTCCACGTCACGTGTCGAATGAATACTAAATATTGTGTAAAATTTTGCAAAATGTTTTTGGTGCAAAATTTTGTCCACACGCGAGGCCGTTTGCATTTCTTCGCGTACCTACAGAAATCCGCATGTGATGACAAAAATAAGTATGCATTGAAAGTGCGTTTGTAGGCAGCCGCAGAAAAAATCGTCCATTACGATGAAGACAATCCGTGGCGCCGCCTTCTGGGAGCGCCACTAGGCAGCGTCAAAAGTAGGAAACCACAGCGGACTGACTGCAAAGGTAGGAAGAAAGCCTTGCTAGTGCTGCGTGCGACTAATGATGTCGTTTCCGGATGCTGCCTTATGGACATTCGTGAGTTTTTGAACTAGTTAGGTGGCTGGATGTCTAATTAGCTTACATCTGTAAGCAATAATTAGGCCGCGTTCTTGTACTGAGGCGTTCGCATAAGCATGGCGCCTGAAGCAATATGAAAGACTTGTGCATATATGAAAGCGCTTAAGAGGAAGCTTTAGCTCCGGCGCCCCTATCTAAATACGTGAGAAAGCAGAACGCCTTTTTCTAGGCAACTAGGGCAAAGAAGTTAAGGAGGTTAGTTGCATTTAGAAGCAAAGGACAAAATGCAGTGGCTGTTTGCAATTTTTATTTGCGTCGTCCATCTTTAATAAAAAGTGGCCGAAATGGCAAATTTTCAGAAAAGAAAACTATCAACTGTGCCGCTCTGTAACTGAAACATTAAATCTAATGCCATGTTCTGCGAATTGCACTTAATAGATTTAAAATGACAAAATTGACATAATATGCATTTCTCTCAAATAAAGCACTTATACGTGAGCACAACTTTTGCGAAACCCTTGTAAGCAATAAAACAAATTCGCGTTAAGATTTAGATTGACATGAAATTTGCCCGTTTTATATGTTCTAAAGGATAAAGTTTACGGACATGCGATACCTGTTCTTGGTTGAGAGCTATGAATTTGTAAACTTGGTGTTTCTCTTTTTTTTCCCCAAACATATCACTTATTAAAAATTCCTTTCAAAGCATGTGTGTGCTAAACAAATACCGCTCGCAACAGCCGCTAAACTTTATCTCCATCTGTAACTGCTCTGTAACAAATTTCATTAAAATCGGCCCAGAAGTTAACTCAGAAGGGAGTTTCTTCGTTTTACAAGTATTTGAATAGGTGGCCGCCTATTAGAATCTGAACCTGGCAACGTTTAACGCTAGAACGTTATCTAGTGAGGGGAGTCTAGCAGTGCTATTGGAGGAATTAGAGCGCAATAAACGGGATATAATAGGGCTCAGTGAAGTTAGGAGGACAAAACAAGTATATACAGTGCTAAAAAGCGGGCACGTCCTGTATTACTGGGGCTTAGCGGAGAGACGAGAATTAGGAGTCGGATTCCTGATTAATAAGGATATAGCTGGTAACATACAGGAATTCTATAGCATTAACGAGATGGCGGGAGCTCTTGTTGTGAAGCTTAATAAGAGGTACCAATTGAAGGCCGTACATGTCTACGCCCCTACATCCAGTCATGATGATCAGGAAGTCAGTATGAAGAGGTGGCATCGGCGATAGGTAAAGTCACAACAAAATACACTATACTGATGGGCGACTTCACTGCCAGCGCAGGCAAGAATCAGGCTGGAGACAAGTCAGTGGGGGAATATTGCATAGGCCCCACGAGTAGCAGGGGAGAGTTATTAGTAGACTTTGCAGAACAGAATAATATGCGGATAATGAATACCTTCTTCTGCAAGTGGGATAGCCGAAAGTGGACGTGTAGGAGCCCGAATGGCGAGACTAGAAATGAAATTGGCTTTATACTCTGCGCTAACCCTGACATCATACAAGATGTGAACGTGCTCGGCAAGGTGTCCTGCAGTGTCCATAGGATGGTAAGAACTCGAATTAGCTAGACTTGAAGCGGGAGCGGAGGAAACTGGTACATAAGAAGCCGATCAATGAGTTAGTGGTAAGAGGGAAAATATAGGAATTCCGGATCAAGCTACAGAACAGGTATTCGGCCTCAACTTATGAAGAGGACCTTAGTGTTGAAGATATGAACGACAATCTTGTGGGCATCATTAAGGAGTGTGCAATGGAAGTCGGTGGTAACCCCGTTAGGCAGGATACCAGCAAACTATCGCAGGAGACGAAAGGTCCAATCAAGAAACGCCAATGTATGAAAGCCTCTAACCCTACAGCTAGAATAGAACTGGCAGAACTTTCGAAGTTAATCAACAAGCGTGAGACCGTTGACATAAGGAAGTATAATATGGATGGAATTGAACATGCTCTCAGGAACGGAGGAAGCCTAAAAACAGTGAAGAAGAAAATAGGAATTGGCAAGAATCAGATGTATGCGTTGAGAGACAAAGGCGGCAATATCATTACTAGTATAGATGAGATAGTTCAAGTGGCCGAGGAGTTCTATAGAGATTTATACAGTACCAGTGGCACCCACGACGATAATGGAAGAGAAAATTGTCTAGAGGAATTCGAAATCCCAAAGGTAACGCCGCAAGAAGTAAAGAAAGCCTTGGGAGATATGCAAAGGGGGAAGGCAGCTGGGGAGGATCAGGTAACAGCAGATTTGTTGAAGGATGGCGGACAGATTGTTCTAGAGAAACTGGCCACCCTGTATACGCAAAGCCTCATGACCTCGAGCGTACCGGAATCTTGGAAGAACGCTAACATAATCCTAATCCATAAGAAAGGGGACGCCAAAGACTTGAAAAATTATAGACCAATCAGCTTACTGTGCGTTGCCTACAAACTATTTACTAAGGTAATCGCAAATAGAATCAGGAACGCCTTAGACTTCTGTCAAGCAAAGGACCAGGCAGGATTCCGTAAAGGCTATTCAACAATAGATCATATCCACACTATCAATCAGGTGATAGAGAAATGTGCGGAATATAACCAACCCTTATATATAGCTTTCATTGATTACGAGAAAGCGTTTGATTCGGTCGAAACCTCAGCAGTCATGGAGGCATTACGGAATCAGGGTGTAGACGAGCCGTATGTAAAAATACTGAAAGATATCAATAGCGACTCCACAGCCCCCGTAGTCCTCCATAGAGCAAGCAACAAAATCCCAATAAAGAAAGGCGTCAGGCAGGGAGATACGATATCTCCAATGCTATGCACAGCGTGTTTACAGGAGGTATTCAGAGACCTGGATTGGGAAGAATTGAGGATAAAAGTTAATGGAGAATACCTTAATAACTTGCGATTCGCTGATGATATTGCCTTGCTTAGTAACTCAGGGGACCAATTGCAATGCATGCTCACTGACCTGGAGAGGCAAAGGAGAAGAGTGGGTCTAAAAATTGAACTGCAGAAAATTAAATATTGTTTAACAGTCTAGGAAGAAACAGCAATTTACAATAGGTAGGGAGGCACTGGAAGTGGTAAGGGAAAACATCTACTTAGGGCAGGTAGTGAGGGCGGATCCGGATCATGCGACGGAAATAATCAGAAGAATAAGATTGGGCTGGGGTACGTTTGGCAGGCATTCTCAGATCATGAACAGCAGGTTGCCATTATCCCTCAAGAGAAAAGTGTATAGCAGCTGTGTCTTAACAGTACTCACGTACAGGGCAGAAACTTGGATGCTTACGAAACGGGTTCTACTTAAATTGATGACGACGCAACGAGCTATGGAAAGAAGAATGATGGGTGTAACGTTAAAGGATAAGAAACGAGGAGATTGGGTGAGGGAAAAAACGCGATTTAATGACATCTTAGTTGAAATCAGGAAAAAGAAATTTGCATGGGCAGGACATTTAATGAGGAGGGAAGGTAAGCGATGGTCATGAAGGGTTACGGACTAGATTCCAAGGGAAGGGAAGCGTAGCAAGGGGTGGCAGAAAGTTAGGTGGGCGAATGAGATTAAGCAGTTTGCAGGGACTACATGGCCACAATTAGTACATGACCGGGGTAGTTGGAGAAGTGCCGGAGAGGCCTGCGCCCTGCAGTGGGCGTAAACAGGCTGCTGCTGCTACTGCGGATGATGATGATGAATAGGTGGTGTAGGAGTTGGACCAGAGATCAAGCTGCTTCTTCAGAGCAATCTGTAGACGGGGGCTCCTATCTAAAGATACTGGAAAGGAGAAATCGTTTTCCTAGGCAACCACTTCAGCGAATTCGATGACATTTGTTGCATTGAAACGAAAATGCTAAAATCTACTGAGTATTGGTGGGGAAGATTTTATTAGGTCGTGAATTCTTAAATAAAAAATTGCAGCAACTCACAAATTTTCAGGAAACGAAACTACGAAGTTTAGAACACCTTAACTGATGAATGAAAAATAATATTAAAATTTTTTAATTGTGTATAATATTACATCTAAAGCGGATAAAATTGCTACATCACATGGGGCTCCTAAATAGACTTAATAGGACCTTGGCATGCTCTAATGGATGCAGTTTAGAGAACAGCGATATCTGTACTTAGTGCAAAGCGACGAATGTGTAAACTTCGTTTTCCATTTTTTTAACCTTACGAATTTTTGAAAGCTTATTTTTGAAAATTTGGGCCCTAAATTAAAACTTCTTTTGCATCCGTCCCTTGAATTTATCATTCTCTCTGAAGTGCAACAATTTGGATTAAAATCAATTTGAGTTTTACATGTACTTGAATAGGTGGCACTTGAGTTGGACCCGTGCTAAAGCTTTCTCTTAAGAAACTACCGCGGTCATCTTCCTGAACAATACCATTCATGTAAAGAAAAAGGTATATCTGATCGCCAGGAAAGCGTTCAGTTTCCAACCCCACACGAGAGAAGAAGGAGCTTAATAATCGCGTAGGCCGCAGTAGGGACGCAGCCACAGTGCGGTACGTGAGGCGTCTTGTGCGTGCTGCTTAGGGTGCAGAGGCACGAGGGTACAAAAATGACGTATCAAAACGTAGAAGTGACATTCATTCACCCATTGCAAAGCTTACATGCCCAACATTATGGTACGCCTGCTGGGGGTCGTATGGTCTAATCTTCCTCTCTCTCACTCACTATTCTTAGAATTCCCGCTGTGGTGGAATATGGTAGGCGTTAGATGGCGTCACTTTGTCTTGCTGCCCGACTTTCTTCAAGCCAATTGCGGACCCTGCGCGACGATAGCGCGACTCCATAGCCAACTAAGCACGAAACTTCTCCAAAAAAAAAGGACTCGCTCGTAGGGCTTATAGCCCCTGGTGAGCCCAGGTTTGAGTTTGATGGAGTATACGCACTATGACTGAGGGAGCATCTCTTAAACGTTACCATACCCGCTCCCATTAACAGATGAACTGCCGAACTCTATTGTCACGGAGGCGAGATGTAGGCGAAAGATATATACACAAAATATTTAGGCATAAAGCTGGAGTAAGAGAAGGTGTCAACAATCAACGTCGAAGCGCCAGCTGCCGGCGTTCTTTTTCACGAGAATGACAGGAGAACCCCACGGGATAAACGAAGGTTCGATGACGTCTTTTGCAATTATTTTGTCGATCTCGTTCTGGGTGACTTGACGGTATTGATGGGATGCGCGATATGATGGCCGGCGTATATGGTTGGCGTCACGAGTGTTGGTTCGATGAGTCACGACAGTTGTTCGGCCTAGAGGGCGACCGTGAAAAGCAAAGACGCCACGATAGGACGCCAGAACGCGGTAGAGATGTTGAGCTTGCGGCTGGCCCAAACCAGGAGCTATCATCTTCTTAATGGCGTCGAGAGACGAATGAGCGAAGTTGACGGAGCAATGAGGTGGCGAAACATCTGCATCTAAAGCGGCAATGTTGCAGTGACCAAGCACGGAAATGGTGGCCAGCGACATGTCTTGCAGGATAACCTTAGTCAACAGGCTGGCGTTGACAAGGGGAACGGCCACTGTATTGTCAGCAAAGGAAAGAATAGCGTAAGGGTGACATAGCCGGCTAACGGAACGTTGATAATCGGAGACAAGACGTGGTAGCCATCCGGAATATCATGTGAAGACGTCAAAGTAACGTATGTAGCAGCTTGAGGTGGCAGGCTAAAGTGATGACCAGACCAGGGTGGTATGTTGACTGGAATATCGGAATGATGGGGCACCTGAAGCACAAGAGCAGCGGTCGCACAATTAATGAGGGAAGAATGACGTGGAAAAAAATACACCTAAGCCGAAGCTTAACTCATGGGGGCAATTCTCAATGTCGGCCAACTGGACTGAACTGGGATGACCAGCAGCGCCGACGTGGGCGGTGCAGGCCCCAAGAACGGCAGGAGCATCTCTATCAGCGATGCCAAAGATGGGGGAGGGGGCAGGTGTGAGCACCTCATGAAGGCGCGGACGAAGTTCACCACTTATCGCAGACATGCGCGCCCCAGTGTCGAGGAGCACAGAAATAGTGACGTCATCAACATCAACGTCTAAGAAGCTTCGCCTCGTCGGCAGCATGAGAAGAGGCTTTGTGCTGGGAGTCTTCAATAAAACGTCACCTCCGGGCGCTGCACTGCTTAGTATTCCTGATAGGGGGTATGAGGGGCGGCGAATCTGCGGTGAGCGAGGTGATGGGCGATGGCTTGAAGGCGAGCGTGACTGGTGACAACGCAGTAACAGCGAGCAACTATTTGTCCTTGTGGGAGCATAAGCGTTGGGGAAATACGACTGGGTTGAAGGTGTGGAGCGGTTGCTGTCAGGATGGCGGTAAGGGGTAGACAGCGTTCGAGGTGGCGAGGGCCAGTGGGTGGCGCAGTCACGGGCGGTGTGGCCGATACAGTGACAACCAAAGCATATCGGTTGATCGTCAGGGGTTCTCCACTCAGCAGGGTCGCGAGATGGCGCAGCGAATCCCTGTTCTCCATGGTAGGAAGGGGGATGCCATGAAATTTGCGTTGGGCTAGCCATCATGCACACAGACTGACTGCACATGTTGGCGAGCTCCTGCCAGCCAATGGCTCGGACGTATGGAGTCGTAATCAAGCTCGAGTCATCGGCATGAACTGGGGCAGGGGTCATGGCCTCAAGCTTGCGGCATATAACCCGTTTCAGCTGATCTGGTGTAACTGACGGCTGTGGTGCGTTGTGGTCTTCGCAAGAGGACGTTACCGCCGTGTTGGACGGACGGGAACACGCTTGTACAATATGCCCGCTTTTAGCCTGCTCAGAGCACCGGGGCTCCTTTGTAATAGCGTCGACTGTAGAAAACGTTTTACTCAATAGAAAGTTGAAGGCGTCATCGGCGATTCCTTTCAAGACATCCGAACCCTGTCGTCCTCCGGAATCCCCGCATCGGCCTTTCGACATAGGGATAACACGATTTTAATGTCCGAGACGTAAGTTTCTGTAGATGTCTGCGCACGTGTCCGAACTCCCGATCTCAGCTTTGTCGTTATCAAACCATACTTCTGCAGTGTCTTCGAGGTAGAAAACATTTGCCAACATCAGGATAGGGTCCCATTGGTTTTTAGCACACACGCGTTCGCACTCCGCCTACCAGTCTTCAACATCTGCTTCAGCGGAGCGCAGCACGTGCCAAGATCTCGGGGTTGCGCCAGCACGATCGTTGAAGTGGTCATCGCTGATGTATGGTATGGTATGGTATGGTATGGCATGGCATGGTATGGTATTCCTTATGCGATGGCGCACACGCACTGTGGGGTACTGGCCAAGATTTGGATGAAATTAGGCTATCTTTATTAAAAACTAAAATTGGTAAAGCTAACTGGAGGAAATGAACAAGAATAAAATGTTTAAGAATTCAAGACAATCTCTTTGTAGCACTTATAAAATCCTCCACGGATGAGCAAATATCCCTGTGGCACTTTCCAAGAGAGGAGGCTACTAGAGAAAGGATATTTATAATTGAAAAGCTCAAACCAAGCTGTGTAAATCTTGATGCTAGATTTTTTCTTAAAGAAGTGAAACGGCGGTAGAATATGAGAAAATCATCCATTGTTTCTTCTTCTCCACAGACTGGGGACAGAGGGGAGGAAACCAGACGAGCCTTGTGACGATAGAAGTTTAATTTTGGTATTCGACAACGTAATCGGGTAAAGATGACTTCAATTTTTCTGGTGTGAAAGGAATTTTTGGGCCAAGGGAATAGGAAGTGTCGATATTCTGGAAAATTAGCTACAGCTGGGTTCAAAAAGTCTTGAGTAATTGTATATCTCCTGAATCTAGTAGTCGTCAGGTAAGCTATTGTAGGAAGTAATGGTAATACAGGGCCACTGAGCGCCGCTCTCGCGAGACTGACAGCCATTTCGTTCATGACTAATCCTTTATGGCCAGGCACCCAAAGCAATTTAATTAAATTTATGTGGGCAGGCACTAGAAAATGAGATGTACGTAAAAGGTTAGTGACACCATTTGCTGTGAGCGAGGAACATAAGGATAAAGAATCTGTTATTATTATTTTTTTTAATTCGAAAGCATGCCCTTAGGCATAATACAAAAGATGTTAGAAATACACGAACAGATTCGACTCGTGCAAAAAATGTAGGAGTGAGCGATGATGGGCTCCATGAATCCAACTTTCAAGGTCGGGCGGGCGGCCAGGCCGAAGGCCTGTTGCCCGGAGATGGCGGAGACGGCATCTGTTATTATTACTACCGCCGATATTGACGCATTTAGTTTGCGTAAGGCTAGGACTACAGCTAGAAATTCAGCCGAAAATACGGAATAGAAGTCCGGAATCCTGATTGCAAATGACCAGTGTAGAGCGGGAGAGAAAATGCCAATTCCAGATTTTTCTTCACACTGTGAGGCGTCTGTCGCATTGACCGTACTTATGATAAACTCAATAAATGGTCCTGTAATAAGCCGTTTAATATATTATAAGAGAGATGTTTTGCATTATTTGGGTAGATGTCATCATTTATAATTTGTAGGTTCTCTCGCACACCACAAATAGGCGGTACCTCCCGGAGACGTACATTTAGGGAATTATCAATGTTTGTACGAAGACCACCTGTGGTGTATGAAAACGATGCCAGTGTACTCCGAAGAAAAGAGCAGGTTGGGAAATGAATATGCATTTCAATCTTGTAATAGGGGATTCATACAATTTTAAGACTGTTTGCACCGTCAGTAACCGAAATCTACAAAATATTGAGGGCAACCTGACTTCTTTGTGTAATATGTTATTGGCAACATATTTCGGTAATCCGCAACACAGTCGTAGGGCTTCCCGCTCAAGTATAACAAGGGGACGTAATATATAAGCTGGAGCACGAGAAAATAAAACACATCCAAATTCTAAACTAGGCCGCACGTACATTTTGTATATCATTAAAAGTGAATCTCTCCGCATAACGGACCGACTGTTGCACAGCTTACGTAGCATACCAACTGCTCGCACTCCTTTTTTAACTATATGGTCAATATGGCCTAGCCAGCTGAGGGAACCCTCATATACTACACCTAAGTATTTCACCGACTCCACTTGAGGTATAGTCATGAGGCGATAGGATATCGATATATTAACGGGATTGTTAAGAGGGAAAACCAATATCGAGCATTTTCTAACGTTAGGTGGAAGGAGAATTTTGTTTAACCAGGTTTCTATGGCGTTGAGGTAGTCTTGTAGTCGATAATATAGGGAGTGAATATCACTGTGTGATGCGAAGAAAGCAATGTCATCCGCGTATACGTAGGTTTGTACGTCTTGATGAAGGGGAATGGAACACATCAGAATGATAATTAGTAATGGTGAAGTGACAGCTCCTTGAGAAACACCTCGTGATTGATTATATGTACTCGAGAAAACACTTCTCACACTGCAGTAAAATGTTCTTCCATTTAAAAATTCACCAATCCAGTTTGAAAAATTATTTCGAATCTCTAGATTTCGCAATATATCTAATAAAATTAAGTGTTCTACACTGTCGTAGGCTTTGGAAATGTCTAATGTCACAAGAGCACCTATTTGCCTCTGTCGCCGTGCTAATTTTATTCTACTTTCTAGGTCCACGTGAGCATATCAAATTGAACTTGATGGTCGGAATCCAATTTGGCAGGGGCTAAGCAAGTCCTTGTTCTGCATAAATTTAATCGTGCGGGCATATAGAATTCTTTCGATAACCTAGCCAAACGGTAACTCAACCTGACGAGGCCGAGACAAGAAGAAAACAATGCTCACGACATAACTGTTGTGAGAACGCGCGGCGCCACGCCGGCGTTTACGCTAACCTAGCGCCAACCCAATCTAAGGTAACATTAACCTAACCAAACGTAAAATAACGTGGCCAAGACGCAAAGATAATCACCCGCATGGCATAACCGCTGTGACGCCCGGCATCCTGACGCTTTTTACGCTAACCTAACGTAACCTACGCTAAGGTAAGCCTAATGTAAACCTAACCTAACGTAACGTAATGTGGGCGAGACGCAAAGCCAGTATTCCTGACGGCGTGACCTCAGGCAATTGCATTCAACCATGGTTGCTAAGGCGCTGTGCGTTTATTTCACTCAAAGAGGACCACTCAAAAATGCTCCTGAAAAGTCCAGGAACGCAGGCCCGGCCCCTACTACGGCCCCAATTTCTCCCACGGAGAAATCATTCTTCCTTTTTTTGAAGGTAGAGTGCGTAAGGTGCGTCAACATTATAATGCCGCATGACTGATTCAGCACCAACACCGCACGTGCGAGAAAGTCTCTCCATCGTACCTTTAGACGCAGCGATCTCCAAATGGTGTGTCAGTGCGCGCTGGTTCACCTGTTCCACCACGCCGGCAGCCAGCGCCCGAGCGTTAACAAATTCGACCCCACTCCGCCATGCCGGCACGCCTAGAGACAAACGCACGCTACACGCGCAAAGAAACTTCTCCACCGTATTGCCTTGGCAAAGTCACATATTCAAGGAGCAAAGGCCCCCAGACTTTTTCTCTCGCACGCGCTCTTGCTCGCGCCTGCGAAGAAACGTCGAGGGCCGCGAAAAACACCATGCCGCACTGTACCTACTAGCAATTGTAAAAATGTTTCCCGGTTAGAGTAACTGTGCTTTGTAACATATTCATCGGACTCCGGAGTCGTTTTCTTATTTTTCTTCTTACTAGTGTCGGGCACTCTCCGCTAGGGCGCCGCGGTGTACTGACGTGCCTCACATGGGCTCCTACGTCTTACGCTCATTTCTACGGGAAAGGCTCCTCACCTCTTTCATTTTGCGCCGAGAGAATCGGCAAGCTACAAGCACAATGTGTGGATTCTACATACTTTAAAATTGAGTGCCTTTTTGGTCAATATTTCGAGCTTCCTCTTCAGCGACCACCCCGCGCCTTGGTGAGCGAGGCCACACTGGCCCGCCGGGGGAACCGCCGTCGCGCGTGCAGCAGGCACACGGTGCGCGTGAGAGGAGGCCAACAGCGCTCGCTGCCGCACGTCCAACAGACGTCGCACGTGCACTGTGAGCCGGAGAGGAGGCCCGGCGCTCGCTGGTGCTGCGGCTAACAGGCAGATCCTACGATGACCCCTGAAACGGGCGTGACGTCAAGCGAACAAGACTAAATCAGCGCAATGCATAGAGACTGAGCTAAAGGCGCCAACGTCACGCAATCTTGCACCTATGATAAAAACAGCGGCACAACTATAGGCCTCAAAGACCAATGGCTAACTTGGGAAAGGCAAGAACAAAATCACGCTCCCACAAGGACGGTGCAGGGACCTAATTCAGAAGAAGCATGGCGCCAGCGCTGCGCAAGTCCAGAATGCCACCGCTACCTTTGGGCGACATCAAGATCGTCCACCTCCTACAAGCTGGCCTTGAACTAGCCAAATGGTCACTCGTCGCAGTCACTCACGCAGTCGGAAGAACGGTATGTTGCAAGAAGAATTCCACAACAACGTACGAGTAGAAATGCAAAAAGAAGCAAACTGTAGGCAACAGCTTGGAGGCAACATTTACAACAGAAAAGGCAACTCGCGTCTACCAGAACATGTTGGGAAAAGCGTTATCTACGACATCACGCCTTGGACCTGCATTGCGGAGCTGATGCATTTAATCCAAGTGCCAATGCGCTATACAGTCCTCAGCGCCGCATGCTCAGACAATCCACGGCGGCAGTAATCTATTATGAGGGCCCACACGTGCCGTACAGCATCCTTTCTCAGAGCAGTAACTACCAATGTAAACCCTACCGCAAGTCAGTTCAGTACTGCGGAACCTGTGGCAACCTCCGACAGCGTCAAGACATTTGCCCAAAACCAATCCCAAATTTCTGTTACAAATGTGGAAAAACAAAGCAGCCCTAAAAACAACGACGGATAACCCACGTGCAGGATTTGCGGAGAAGAACACGACACGGCCGGGAAAGAATGCATGAAAAAGCTCAAGCCTAACACACCACCTTCCCAAGTAAGGCAGCAATGGCAAAAGAAAATCCAAGAGCAAGAAAGCCGATGGAGCTCCAACCGCGACGAGTTCCCTGAACTAGGCGCTGCCAGTGGATACTCCATCAACTCAATTAGCCCCACTAGTACCACAAGAGGCAGCAGATCCACATCAAGATCACGATCAAGATTGCGTTCCTCAAAACGCGTGAATTGCGGCGAAGTGGTCGGCAGAAACAGTAGCCGTGAGAGCCCCCGAGAGCAAACTCTAAAAGCAACAAAGCCTCACAGACAGACCACTCCAAAGGTGCAAAGAATATGAATATGGAAGCAAGGAACCATCTAAAACGCTAACCATGAAGGCAGCTGATGCCGCGATCGAAGGTAGAGTTGAAAAGTACCTACTGGCCTTCGCCGTCATGATTGAAAACGTCACCAAGCCTATTGTGAAGAAGACTGTGACACTTCCCTCCCAAATCACCGCCCTCGCAAACGAAATTGCCAATCTCACAAGGCAGGTTACCGGCCTAACAGCCCAGGTAAACAACTTCATAGCGTACGTAAAGAGCAATTACGTCACCAAGTCCTGCCTTGACAGCCTTCTCAACACCACCGAGCAGAGTAGAATGAAGGCTCGCACGAAAAGTCGATATGCCTCCCGCTCGATCTCACCCAATCGCGAGTCTACCGGTGAAATTGAGGAGCCTCATGATGGCGACACCTAAAACAACACCAAAAGACCCCGCGCATCTGGCAATAGAACTGTCGGTTCTTCCACCTCGTCAAACTTGTCAAACTGGACCACTCAGATGTCATTGCACTATAAGAAACCAACACCCCGAACATTTCACTTCACTGATACATCGATCCTATCCAAACCCAGCGCACAGCCATCATTACCAATAAAACTCTCACAGCGCAAGAACACAACATAGAAGACATCCCCATAGAGCGCACCATAGTAGATATGCTACCAGACAAAAAAAAAACAACATAGCGAAGCCTTTTTATTCCCAGCACATACATCCCTCCTCGTTACTAACTTCCATAATTCTACCAGTTTATCCGTGAACTCAGGAAATGCACGAAAGGCCATAAAGTTGTCACTATGGTACATATCAACACCCCACATACAGCATGGACTTATACAAACACCACTAAGGAAGTAGCCCGAGTACACGACACTGCACAACAACACAGGCTGCCCTTCTGGAACGACCCGATACAGGCCACGAGTCGGAAACAGTGCCTCCAGGCACACAAACCCGGATCCTACCTTCACAGCGAATGTATCTGGGCAGAGTGAATTCGGCTCTCGGAGAGGCCCGGAAGCGACCCCAAGATTATCCAACTAGACATCGCCGACAACCGGAAAGCGCCCAAGACAGGAGTTGCCCGATTAACAGACTGGAAGTCCTTCAGTGGCAACCTCAGCGGGATCACAACAACCGACGACATCGACCATTGGCTCAAGGGCCTTCTCATCACTGCAGAACACCACTCAAGAGGCTCTAAGTAAGCACCAGCACCCACGAAGTCGACCCACATCTTCATCATCTCGGGGACGCCAAAAAGCGCCCCGAAGAGCGGGAAGAGAAAAAACTGCAATAGAAAACTTAAACAATGAATAGCCCTTCTCACCATATAGGCCTAAGATTACGCGGAACAACTTAGCAGAAAATATTGGAAGCTGTGGCCAAATTCACCAGAAACACCAGCCCATGCAGGGACAGAATCACTAATAAGCTCCTACGCAAACTACCACAATCGGCCACCACAGCATTTTGCCAGTAATACAACGACTGCTGGGGAAAAGGGGAATTTGCGAGCAGCCTGGAAGCATTCAGAGCTCGCCATGACGTCCAAACCCAACAAACCCCTTTGCATTGAAAACCTCCATCCCATGTCCTTCACGTCCAGCATAGGGCAAACTCATTGAGCACATCGTGCACGACCAGTTAACACCATACCTCGAGGGCAATAGACACTTGCCGCACACCTGTTTGGAGTCCGACAGCATCTGTCCACGTAGAACGTACTCCGCCTGCTCAAAGAAGACCTACTTGATCACAGGCGCAGATCATCAATCCTGGCAGTCTACGTAGAGGGCGCATTCAACAACATAACCAACAATGCCATTCTCCGCTACCTCGAAGCTACAGGCTGCAGAGCCCGGATCTATAACCACATCAGCAGCTTTTTTACACACCCAACAGCAATAGCAGGCGTCCGCAACCTCCGCAGCGAGAAATTTGGGCTACCCAACAAAGAAACCCCACAAGGATCGGTTATTTCGGCCCTCCTTTTCAACCTCGCAATAATAAAGTTGCCAAAAGAACACCACGCATCCCCAAACCTATGCCATGCCCTTTACGGTGACATCACGCTCTGGACCAAAGCACATACTAATGTACAAGAACGCAATGTACAAGAATACATATATGCTATCGAAACACACCTCCGAGTCTGCGGTTTCCAATACGCACCTGAAAAGTCAGAACTTTTGTCCTGATGGCCACTAGGAAAACCTCCCAACTATATAGAACCCGATCCTAGCGTCTCCCTCAACGGAACCAAGATTCCTACAGTCGACACCCTTCACGTACTCGGACTTCACATCCACAAGGACGGATCACGAGCGGCCACTCTCCCGCGTCCCGAACGCGCACTGTCAGCAGTTAAGCACCTCGTCAAGAGAATCACAATCTAATGAAACGGACTCAAGGAGCAAGACACACCAATGATAACCCAAGCCCTCCTAACTAGCCGTATTACCTACCGAACTCCCTACTTGACACTAAAACCGGCTCAAGAAAGGGAGACAAAGTATCCTTGACCATCTCGCCCAAGGCATAAACAGAGAAACTCCGCAAGCTCGGCGTCCACAGTATGTGAAAAGAGCTTGCCGAGGCTCATAATATCAGCCAACCAGAGCTGCTCAAGCTTCCACCCACCGGTCGCGTATTTTTGAAATACACAAACTAAAACGGAAGCCGCCTTGCCGACGCAGACCAGAAATCAAGAATCTCACTGGCACTACGGTGCTATGTCAGTGTTGCAAGTATAACACGCAATATGCATTCAAGTTACTATAAGGAGCTTAAAGCAGAATCCGCGCACTCAGCAAGAAAAATGCGAGAGACCGTGATACGATATACACCGAAGATGCCCTTTGTATTAAACAAAACGTATTTTACCTAAGTGTCATGGATCACCGAAGCAAGGAACTCTCAGCTGTCACCATCCGAGCAAGAGCCGCCGAGACTGCCAAGGGAATGGCAATCGCTCTGGCAATAACAACTCGCCCTGAAGTAGCAGTAATCCTAGCAGATTCCCAAGCAGGAGCTCTCAACTATCAAAAAGGATGCATAACAGAAACCACACTCAAGTTACTTGGAAATCACATCGCACGCCCCTCGCCCCCCCGACATCCACATCAACTGGATTCCATGCTATCGGGGCAGGGGGAGGGGCCGGGGGTCAGAAAATCAGGCGGCATACGCCGCTGCCCGCGAGCATACCAGCCGGGCTTTCCTGCCATCCCACAGCAGGCCGGCCACCAACGTTTATGACATGGCGCAAAAGACTCCGACCGTCTGCGACACCACCGACTCAGCAAAAGAACATAACCTTCACCACACAAGAATATCAGCAAAGAGACAGCACGGACCTACAGACAAACTCGTGCACAGTACACGCAGGGCTCGCTGAAATTGTGCACATTCACCTACAGCGACGCCTCAGACACCCTGGAACACATGGTGCATGATTGCCCGCTGCGTGACACATCTACAGGTCAACAAAAGACTACAAACAATGGCGCCTCATAGGAATACAAGAAGAGCACTCCAACTCCACGCAGGTATATGCCACCACTGAAACATGGGAGGCCAAGCTTTCCTGTGACGATCTGGACGACCAACGCACTCTTTTCGCCCGGGTCAAGGAGGTAGCTAAAGGAAGAGGGTTTTTGGAATAAGGAATTTTCCAACCTAGGGTGAAATGGGTCCTGAACCGGATTACCATTTCAGAAAATCAAAGTTTATTTCTTTTTCTCTCTTACTAGTGCTCACGTTACCCAACTTCAATGTACAGAAGACGTAGGGCATCGCTAGGGTGTGATGACTTAAAGGCTGGAACGGCCGATTCTTGAATATTAAGCGTCGTTCACTACCTTTTCTAAAGAAAGCCAACGAACGACGCGGCATCAGAACGCACCGAACCAATCATAGACACCAAGAACATGTAAAACACGCAGTAGATTTTAAATAGCAGATGTACACCTCTGCAGGCGACGGAACTTGAGCAGCAAGCGCAAATGCTATTTTACGCACGAACGGTCCGTGGAAACCGGAGATGATGATTAATTTGCGGGCCGTTGGCCTATCTGTAGGCTGGCCATTGCATAGCGAGAACAACATGCTCCATTCCGGGCATTCCATTGTCCTTTTTGAACACGTATACGTTTGGCGTTCCCGCGGCTGTGTCGGTAGGTCACTTCGCTTGGCTCGCTTACGTTACGTATGCTGTAAAGCGCGTGTCGAGGACGCACGGGAAAAGGTTTGACAGTTAAGGTTAGCTGTCAGCCCACGCTGACTTGAAACTAAAACGATTTTTAAGTGACCTTCGTGTGTTCTGACTCCACGATAGTGCGTAGCCCGTAGCCCTCTCATATAGTGGGCTTCAGCGCATAGCACGCATTGCCGATTGTTAAGGGGGCATTTTTCCAGGCTTATGTACACCGTAACAAATGTTTAGCGTTCATGTGACGCAGAAACATGATTTCACTATGAAGAAAAACTGTATCCGTAATTAATAATACTTCAAGTAATTTTTGTCAAATGATTCTATTCCTATATGTTATAACGATACCGATTATTTTCAAATAAATACCAGGTTTCAATATTTCTACCCTATGGCGCCTTAGGAGAGCACATTCCGCGCTGCTGCATACGTAATTGTCTACTTTGTTTGAACTTCTCGATTCAAAGTGGTTAACCTTATTTAGATCTTAGGGTAAAGCGTGCGAACGATGATCAAGGATGGTTTTTTCGTGCTAAAACTCACGTAGACTTATCTTGCGCATCTGCACGTCTCATGGAGTACTGTGCTTTCAAAGGAATGACAGAAAAGAAAACAAAGTGAAAGGCACACAGATTGTGCTCTGGGAGTTATTTACACAAGTCTTTGAGCGTTGTACTCTGCTTAGAAGCGCCAGGCGTGCGTAGAACCATTCTTTATTCTTTATTAAAGAATGGCACCGCATGTCCTTGGGCGTTACAGCAGGGGGTTTGAAGCATAGATATAAAAAACTGTTCATTTTGGCAACGTATTTGCTCTTCAGACAACTTGTTACACTGAACTATGCACTTTGAAAAAAAAAGGAATTAGTGGAAAGGCACGGTCCTGGGCAGGTATCCACGTATTTTTAGGGTATGATTGTTGCTCCTGGAAATAAGAACAGTTTCTACAGTTAAGATTCCTTATTAATTCCAACCATATTGTGGAATATTTGAATAAATAGATTTCACATTATTGGTCTTTAGCGTAATGACAGCGATTCCCAACTCAATTCTTGCTTAATCATGGTAACACTTTCCGTTCTTCTATACCTGCATATGAGAAACCTAGCCGCTCTGCTTTGAATACATTCTATTTGAGAAATCAGAGTCGCTTTCGATGTATTCAATACAGGAAAGGCATACTCTAATACTGGTCTTACAGAAATTATAAACGCATTCTGTTTTAGCTCAGGGTCGTGACATTTTGCGTTTCACCGAACAAAGTTAAACGGCCTGAGTGCTTTCGCTACTATTTCGTTGAAATGTGCATTCCCTGAGCAATAAGCAAACATTGCAGCTAAGTATTTGTAAAGATCGACAGCGGTAACCACATCATACGTAATTATGATTGGTTTCTTTGTGAGACACATAAAAACGAACCATCTAGTGTTCAGACATATGATCCATTAGTTACACCAGTTATATACTCTCCCCAAGTCACTCCGAACCTCGGTAGCGTCTTGTTCCCAGGAGCTCTTTCTGCATAGGACGCAGTCGTCTGCAAATAGCCTCAAAGGCTTCGTACAGAGCCCTGTGGGGCACAGGAGGCAACAGCCACATTAGAAAGCTTTGTACCATGCAGTACGACACTCTGGTTGCGTTGGGACAGGTAATTTTCAATATATGAGATAATAGTGTGACTTATGTCTATCTGCTTGAGTTTGTAAATGAGAAAAGAGTGGTTTACTCTATAGAAAGCTTTTCAAAAGCCATAAATAAGCAATCGATCTAGCTTTCCGCATTAATTTCCGACCCTAAATTATGACAACATTCCACATGTTGCGTTGCGCAGGACAGCGCTCTCCGGAAGTCATGTTGTTCTTTGATCAGGATATTCTTCTGTGCGATGTGATTGGTCATAGCCGTGTAAAAAATGTGCTACGTTCCCTTACATATGAAACATCTATGTGAGATAGGCCGATAATTTAGGACGTCCTTTCTTGAAGCACCTTTATTAATAGGCACAATGTGTGCAGTCTTTCCATCGTTTGGCAGTTCACCGGCGCAGAGTGACGGCACGAAGTTAACAAAAAGAGAAAGTGAGACTGGCGCTGCGCAGTGTTTCGGCACGCGAAGTAAGATCCCACCGGGCCAACTGATTTGCTTTCATCCAATTTTCCAAAAATCTTTTTGGATACCATGTGTGCTGAGTTGCACTGGCGCCATAAGTGGTACATTGCAAAAGGGTTAATTAACGTTTTTGATCGTGCTGCGAGAAGTAGAGAATTACATAATTTATTTAGGCACGTCGCCTTTTGTTCGTGATCTGTAACAACTACGTTATTATTTGAGATTTCTTTGACACCCACATCACCTGATCACTCCCTTCCAGGTACTTCCAAAAAGCTTAAGGTGCATTCTTAGGTTATCATTTCGTCCTTTGAAGTATTTTTTTCTTGCACTCTTCCCCCATTCAGCTTATAATCACGCGTGGATTGTGCCAATTTTGGGTTTTGAGCCTTCTTCTTTGTTCTCTTGTGCTGCGCAAGAATTCATTTTCATTAATTAATTAAGCATAATGTGGCCGTCGTCACCGAAGGCTTTTAACGCTTTTAAGTTTGGAAGAATGTACCTTTGGTAAATATTTGTTTCTAAGTTGATACAACTTGCACTTGAATGTGTCCCATCACACACGTACATGATGTTCTTCTGCCAGGCACTCAAAAACAGGCTGGTAATCTAAAAGCTGTTTTTAAATTTATACTTTTATAGGCTTACTTATCACGGAAAAAGACATTTTTGTTCTCAGAAGAGACTAATAATTGAAATTTGATTTTAACTGGGGCAACTACTTCTGATATATCACTAATTCCTGGAATAATTGTAGTGGAACTTGTAATTCCTGGTTTGAAGCACGACCGGACACAGATGAAGATAGAAGGCAGGACGAGCGCTAACTCTCATCTGAATCTTTATGGAAACGATGAACAACACGTATGTGTCCCTTCGCACATCAAACCAAGAATACCTTACCGCATCAACTCGCCCAACTGGGCTTTCTTTTGAACTAATTAGGTTAGGTGTGCTTGAAAACAGCATATTGGGAATATTGCCTCCGCGTGTTGGTTCGTTTACGTACTGTAATAGGCTAAATGGTCTACGACCTTTTTTCATTTCAGTGTTCGGGGTGCAACGAGTATCCATGTCAGAATGTTTTTGACGCGAGTACAGATTTGGCAGATTCAAATGAGCACCGATCAGCATGACTTCGCCAAACACCTCATAGACAACTTCATACATGGGCCACAGTTCGCCCGAATCAGAGTACGGCGGACGAGAAAGCGCCCCAACAACAAACCTAGTAAATTAGGTAGCACACTTTAACACCAGACTGCTCTCATAGCGTCATGCCTGATATTCAGGGCGCAAGAGCGTAAGGTTGAGTGAACAAGTACAAAAACGTCCCCACCGAGTTGAGCCCCATCTTTGCTGTAGACAACGTATTATCGCTGAAACACTTTGCCATCAATAATTGTCGGGTTGAGCCAAGATTCATCGCCAATTACAATATCTACCTTTATTGACTCTATCAAACCGAGAAGCTCTTCTGCTTTAGTCATTATATTCCTCCAGCTAACCAAGAAAGCAAATTCGAAAGTGGGGCAACCTACTTTTTTCCTTATCCTACTGAAAAGTTCTACTATTTACGATAAGCATATCAAAACTGAGTTGAACGTTTTCTTTATCGGCCCTTTTAACTTTTGCATATTCCCACAGTTTATTCCTGATAGCGCGCGTTTCAACTGAGTGTCTGTTTAAACTTCATGGCGTTCGACAGGACCATTTGTTTTTTGTTGAACCACGAAAGAGGTACAATAATTAGCAGTATTGCTTCAGTCTTGTAACATCAAAGACGGCGTGTCCTTTCAACAGATTTCAACTCAATACCCAAATTACATTTATATATAGCTTTAATTAGATGCTCCGACTTGTTCGATGTTTCAGACTTATCATTGTCCTCAACACCGTGGAAAAGAAAAACGTTTTCTTTACGGCTCCGGTTCTCTAAATCTACAGCTTTCTCGGAGCTTTTTTTTTTGCTTTATGTAGGAGATATTTATCTACGACTGCTTGCTCCAAGACCACATTACTAATCTCTTTCACCGGTCCTTGAGTGTCAATTACATTCTCTCTCATACGTGCGATTGAAGTTTCGTGTCTGGTAGATCTTGCATCGATGAAATCAAATTTACTTAGAACGACCGCTTGGGTATTCTGGATGCTTTTTAGCCAGGTTGCTGTGTTACGATGGCTATTGTCCATTGTTACAATGAACAGTCTCCTAACACTTTTTATTTATTGGCAAAAAGCCTTTGATACTATCAATCACAATCTATTATTAGATAAACTTGACAATATTGGTTTCAGAGGTCCCTACATGTCGTTCTTTAAAAGTTATTTTGCTGATCGAGCCCAATCTGTCCAACTTGGCGGATTATACAGCTCCATTTTGAACGTTTCTACAGGTGTTCCTCAGGGATGAATTTTAGGACCCTTGTTGTTTAATATTTACGCCAATGATATGACCTGTCTTCCATTGAACTCACAACTTTTTTTATACGCGGGTGATACTGCCCTGGCGATACCAAGTGAAACGTATGAAGAAGCCTCCGACAGGATGCAACAGGATGTACATCTTTTGATAGAATGGTTAAACACTAAGAAGATCTTTACTAATACTACAAAAACCTGCTTACTTTGTTATCATAGCCCATATAATGTGTTGAGAACATTATCAAATATATAACTTCCTGCGAGGAACTGTACGTGCTGTTCATGGCCACCTTTGGAACTTAAATCCAATTTTAAATATCTTGGTATCATATTTGACGAAACACTGTCGTGAAATTTACATATTGCAGAGTTAGCCAAACGTTTACGCCTTGTGTGTGTTTATATATATGCTCTACGATCTATTTGTTATGTATTGGTTAGAAAAATGGTACATAACGGATTGCAAGAGTCCATATTACGATACGGGATAACAATTTACGGAACCGCATTTTTATATAAATTAAACACACTAATCCACATAGTCCACAGGATTGCAACCAATCTCTCCTGCGGAACCAACTATCATGATAAGTCAGCCAGAGACAGTATGGAATATTTTGACATGCTACCAGTACACAAGCAATTTATCTTTGACATAATATACAATCATTTCTCACAGCTCCTTTAAAATCTGCAACATTAAAGTACGGCCTGTGCCACCTTATGGCAAAAGAAGCCGCATCTACTACGTTCCTTATTATTTCAATAAAATACGAACGCTCCCGAGAATTACCGGATTAAAAGACGTTAAGAAGGTCATTCGACCTTGGTTGAACGATAATATAGAATGAGCTAATGTACTGTTTTTATTTGCATAGATTTTTATTGACTGATTTATTTTTATTGAAGATTTTTATTGTGACAGTATATATATGGACATTCCAGGCGCATTTCTGCTGTGGGCGTCGCCATCGCCATGAGGTTCCGCATAAAGTACAAGTGCGATAAAATCGTCGCGGCGCGCCGTATGTACGAGTAAAAGCTTGCGATGGTGAGCCGGCGCTCGCGGCTCAACCTCAGACATGAAAGATAGGAAGCGCGCCGTTTGCCCTCACGCACAAAGCTCCTGGTAGAGTGTACTATAGTCGGATACAACTTTAGAAAAAAGGGGGCGTTTACTCCTCCGAGGCGAAGCACACGAGCATCCACCAATGGAGGCGCACTCTGGACCGACGTCATGCGCCGGACGGCCGGTGACTTCGCCGCTTCGGTCATCTGGGCGGGGCCTCCCCTTTTTTCTAAAGTTGTATCCGACTATAGACGTATTCTAGTGCACTATACTAGGGGGAAGGGGGTGGAGGGGTGTGTTCACCTCCGCGAGGCCCGCGCGCCCGCTCGGACTGCTGCAGCTTGAAGGTCATCTGCGAGAAAGTCCGCCGTGGGTTGGAGGGGGGAGGTGGAGGGGCGTGTTTTACTTGAGGCGGCGCGCCCCGCCTGGGCCGTTGTCTTGAAAACCATCTGCGACGTGTACAGAGTCAGCCGAGCGCAAGAAGAAATAACTATAGTGGCTGAATCTCGCGTGCCATATTGGAAGAAAGCGGGGAGGAAGCACGAATGTCAGGTGGGGGGCTGCTTTGACTCTGCCAACAATGCGCAGCTTGCATGGCCGCGCCCGGCAGCGCTCGCCGTATCTTGAAAGGAATCTGCAGACGGCTCATACCTTTGGGCGCGCTGTGTACTCGCCGCTCTTGCTTTGAAGCGAGAGACGGCAAGGTAGCTTCGCTCACTGCTGCTGCCGCCCTTTCTCACACCAGTGTTTTGAGACTGATTTTCCGCGCTCATCGAGTGTGACGTACTCATGTATGCTTGTGCACGCTGACACCATGCTGGTTGATTCAGTTAGTAAGCGAGTGTTTCCAAGTTTACACGGCCCATAAAACCACTCTCCTTACTTCACATAGCTGTATACTAATTTGCTATCGCAATCGATGTCTCGCCTTTCGGGTGAAACTGCGACTTTTGCTGCGGCAGCAACTATATGGACAATTCAGGCGTATTTCCGGCGTAATTCAGGCGTATTCAAGCGTATTTCCATGGGCTATAAAATCGTCACCGCGCCGTGCTGTATGTGCGAATGAGAGCATGCGAAGTCGCCGGCTCAATCTCACGTGTGCGAGCTAGGAAGGGAGGCCGGAAGCGTACCCTCTGCGGTCGCGCCCTAGGCATGGGGGTCAGGCGAGGGAAAGGGCTTCTTCTCCAGCGATTGCTTACGGCTCGCTAGTGCGGACGCCGGTGGCGTATCTTGAGAGCGATTTGCGACGCGCCCAAAGGGGCCGAACTGCGTGCCCGCGCCGGCCCCATCTTCAATGCGATCTGCCATGTTTAAAGAGTGCGCGTAGTGCAGGCAGCATCGTATGCGCTGTGCTTTGGACGTATCCTTCGCGTTGAAGCAAGAGATGCACGAAGGTCAATTCGATCGCCTTGTGCTGTCGTGATACCCCACTCCAGGATTTTCACAGCGAGGTTCAGCACTCATCGAGCGAGAACTGTTCATGTTTACCTCTGTGCACGTGACACCTTGCTTGGTAATTTAAACAAGTTGGCGGGCTTCTTGGTTTGCATCTATGATAGAACTTGAAAGCGGGACTGAACGATCACGTAGAAAGGATCAGGCACAAAGTGACAGCGCTGTCTGCGTGTGTTTCTTTCTACGTCCTCGTTAAGTCGCGCTTACACATAACATCATTGTTAGTTTAGTTAACGAATGTTTACAAACTCATACGGCAGATAAAACAACTATCCTTACTTCGTATAGCCATCTATTAATTTCCTATCGCAGTCGGTGCTTTGTCTTTCGGGCAAAACTGCGAGTTTTTTTTTTTACGTCAAAGGTTGTTCATAAGGTACCTTATTGAATTCCGCTCCGTGTTGTTCGATACATCAATGAGTGCGTACACGACAGTCCGACGTGGTAAACTCTCGCGGTTTTCTGCCTTCCATCTGCTTTCCAGTGAAGGAAAATTGAAGTGGGTTAAGTCCGATATATTTTGACCAATAGCGGATGGCTAATGGCGAGAAAGGCGCACAAGTGAAAATAATTATGTTTCTTTTGTTCCACCTAAGCATGAATATTTGCTGCGTGCCCCTCATAGCAGATGAGGAGTGATCGAGGCTTTAGTGGCATCCTGCGACAGACAGGCGATGTGAGGTTGGGCCAAAATATGTTGGACCAATCGCGGAGAAAAGCGACAGAACTAGAACAACAACAGATTTCGCTAGTGTTATGCTATAGCACCCATAGTACGCCTGTGGGTGGCGAGTGATTAGAAAAGAATGAAGAAAAATTTCAGGGGTACACAGGAGCTTTTATCTCTCGGTGTCATCAAGTAAGCAAGTCACACAATGCTAAATGCGACGAATTGGTTTTTGTTGCTAGTAGGGGCCAGGGTAAAATGCGAGGCCGTCTGAGGTCATACAGTTCGAGGCCTATGCGCACCCACCCCCACGCGTTCGCTCTCTCCGCTATTGGCTCGGTGATCGGTTTCTCCTTGCTCAACGCGCATGCGCGCGCTCTCCCAAGTGCCCTCTCTCACGCCTCTACTCGCTTGGCGCTTCTTCTTGCGCCTCTTCCCCTTCACAATGGCGGAATCAAGCGCCTTTCCTTTCTTTCGATCACTATCATCATCGTCTTCACAATCGCTCTTTTCCTTTCTCTAGTTCTCTCCAATCGCCGATACTGGTGTGCGCGCAGAAATAGACGAGGCTTGGTTGCGCTATCTGCACCACCAGTTGCTCGTGGGCTTCAACGCAGAGATACAACAATGGGCCCTCGAAAGAATCAAGCGGAAGGGGAGGGTAAAATTGCAAATACTGTGCAGAGACAACAGAGGTGTGCTACGCGTACCGAAGCGGCGACGTAGGAGGTGCGGCGACATACGCGCGGCCATGTAGCCGGGCAACAAGAGAGAGCACGCACGGACGAACAGCGGCACGCCAAGGAAACAGCCGCTAACATGCCGGCTGTTGACAAGCGGCAGCGATGGGAGAACTGTGCACTTGCGGGACGCACAGGTGTACTTTCAATATCACCCTCTCGAATACGAATTTGTTTCAGGGTGTAGCGTCTGCGACCGCCTCTGGTTTCAGTCATACGTCATCAGGGTATGAGGACCCACGCATGTGGTGGTCCTCGAGGGGACGTTTCTTCGGGACGACGTCAGTTCGTCTAGAACTGACGTCGTCTAGAACAGGCCTAGGCATAAGAGCTTCGGTAAGCCTATCGAAATGTACCCATTGATACGTGAATTTTAAAGGTGTAGTGTTGTCAAGAAACCATTTCTGATGAAGAGCAGGCTCACTTTATAGAAAATTTTGACATGTAGCACGATGCATCTTTTTAACTCATTTAGCTAAAATGAGGAATTACCGCGATATCTTGTCCTTGTCTAACAGATATTGCCGGCCGATTCCGGACGCTGCGCACTCTAACATACTAGTGAAAACACCGAGGTGATACCGGTGGTCCCGGTGGTAAGGAAAGCGCTCTCAAATGTTCCTTCGGGATAGCTCGCGCTTTGAAAGGGCGTTGTTGAGACGCTGCATGTGGTTGCCAACTGCTGAGGAAGAGTTGATAACACCCAGTTCAACATATTACCACCACCAAATGCATGCAGAACGCATTCTAGAATAGCAAGCGGGGTTGGTTTATCATAATTTGTTCTGTCGCAAGCGTTTTCTCATTACCATCGGTTTGAATGTTGCTAAGCGTCCATTTATTATCAAGGTTACTAAGCTAACCCCGTGACTATCGTTTAAAAATAGTAACGTCCTATGCTGCTCTGAAAACATAATAGGCAGAGCCGCAGGAACGACCAGCTGCACTCCAGATTATTCGCAGCACGACGCACGTTGCATATTTTGACCTGGGATAATTTCAGTCAGACATGTGGGGAACGTTCTGACAGATTGCCGATAAAGCCCCGAGAACAAGTCCGTGCGCTTTTTCTATAAAAACACATTCTTTGACAAGGCGCTGCATTCTTCTTAAGAAAACCTTTCGGCTCTCTGCTGTTTCGCCGTAGGGAGCCATTAGGGAAAATGCCGCGACTGCTGCTGCTGATTTTCGCTTCAATGAGTCTCGCAACAATGTCAATCTTTGCGGTCGTTCTGCTGGCGTCAGGAGGACCCATCCCACTAGGCTCTCCCACTGCTGATGTTGAAGATCGAACGTTGCTCGAAGGTATGCACTACTTGTGAAGCTTTAGACAATAGTTTCTTCGTCAAATTCTTTTGTTGCACCGGTTGTGCCTTTGCGTGTAGTGCAACACACCTATCGAAAGAAAGGCGCAGTGTATTGAGCTAGAATTAACAACAAATATCTTACACGAAAGAAATCCTGCTATTCAAGTTTTCCAATCGTCTGCGAAGAAGGATACGAAACAAGGCTTCATCCACGAGCGCACCTCAAGGCCGCAGGCTGCTATAGTGCGTTCAGATATACTTTTCGCGCATATCTGTGGATAGAAGAGAAAAGGAAAATGGCACATGCTAAAAAAAAATTCATTGCTCCATTCGCATCCATCGAAGTACCATGCAAATGAATTCAATTTTACAATCAAGAAACGTTACTCAAGGCATGACATTCTCACAAGCAAATGACAACTTACGAATGAGCTTCCCTAATATATTGAACGTAGCATTGATTATATGTGATTATAGCAGAGAGTCATTCATGTGGTCAGAACTACCTCCCCCCCTCCATTCGCACTACTTTAAGCAGAGGTAAATCTGGTAGAAGCTCAGTCACAACCTCTGCTCACGCCTACTGCATATATTCTTTGTTTTTATTTATTAGGCAGCTACAGCGCTAAATAGCCGTTAAAGTTTGGTTGGGATGGAGGAGGGGGGGCTACACACAGAACGTAATGTACATGAAACATTTATTCATATAACATCTAATGCAGGTAAATAATTGCGATAGTTACAGAATTTTCCGAATACAGATATGGACATTTCGGAGCAGTTTTCTGCTGGCTGTTGTGGTTGCGCGTTGACATGCATATGATTTTTGGGTTTATTGTGACGCTCATCTAAATATTTGCAAGAATGTCGTTCATGAAACTTTCTCTTTCATCAAGAGAATTAATTTCGCAGCTTTTTCTTCATCACGGTGATTTGGAACGAGGAGAAGTGATATTTAACATTTCCTTCACCTTTCTTTCCTATTTGTTCTTCGTCATTGGCCGACCTAGCGCAAGGTCATCATTATCGCCAGCTCATACCAACCTTCGCTGTAAAGGGCGGGAAAAATTGTGCAGACATATTGGAAGACAGTTTTCAATGTGAGGCGATATGCGAACGTCAAAGCCTGCGTTCGGCCCCATATTTCGTAGCTCGGCACGCTAACTTAGGACGCAAACTTCGCCAGCACGTCAGGGCACGCCTACTTCGTCACTCGTATAACTCTTAGGTGAGGACGCGTTTGCGGAGCACTTATGAAAGCAAATTTGGTATCATCACACTTCTGACTTGTAATATATATATATATATATATATATATATATATATATATATATATATATATATATATATATATATATATATATATATATATATATATATATATATATATATATATATATATATATATATTATAAATCAGAAGTGTGATGTATTAATATTTGGTTTCACGATCTCTCCAGTGCTACTCACACTATTCAAAGCGTGTTTACAGGAGGTATTCAGAGACGTGGAGAGGAAAGAATGGGGGATAATTGTTAGTGGAGGATACCTTGTTAACTTGCGATTCGCTGATGATATTGCCTTGCTTAGTAACTCAGGGGACCAATTGCAATGCATGCTCACTGACCTGGAGAGGCAAATCAGAAAGGTGGGTCTAAAAATTAATCTGCAGAAAACTGAAATACTGTTTAACAGTCTAGGAAGAGAACAGCCGTAGTAGTCCAGCCACTCCCAAATATCCTGGAAAGCGTCACCATGAAATGACCTTCGGGTTCGTAGCGTGTTGAAAATTCATGAAGCAGGCGTTATGGTGGTCTGGCCAGCCTGGCTAGTCGTTGGCCAGCCTGACTAGCCGTCATTTTTCTTAAATGGACTCAGAGAGGGTCCACTTCTGATGGCAGACCTACTTGTCCCCAACTGTGCCGAAGGTCAGCGTCGAGGGTGTCGCGATCGATACTGAGAGTTTCCTGTTGGTCGCAGTGCATGTTACAGCTTACCCAACACCTCCAACATACGTCTTAATAAATATGTAACAAGAACGATTAATTTAATGTAAAGGAATCAGAGAGATGCAGTCCAACAGTTGTACAGAGAGCGCGTCGTCGTCATCGTTGACACCCAGCTCACTACGTCGTCCTCCGCTTCCCCATAAGCGGTACATCCACAAAACAGCCAAGTGCTATGCGCGCGCGACACACACACACACACACACACACACACACACACACACACACACACACACACACACACACACACACACACACACACACACACACACACACACACACACACACACACACACACACACACACACACACACACACACACACACGCACACACACACACACACACACACACAGATATACAGTAAAAGCTCGTTAATTCGAACCGCAAGGGGAAGCCGCTTCAGTTCGAATTAACGAAAGTTCGAACTAACGAAAGTGAAGGAGAGCAACAGTACACTGCTATTTGGAAGCAGTAGGGCATGTCATAAATTTGGCGTGTTAGAAAGTGATGGCCTGTGCCGTGGGTACACGCCATCTTCAAGTCGAAGCTCTGGGTCCGACTGTGCCACACCACCGATGTCCACCGAAACGAACGTTAGCCGAGGCCTAACACCATCACAATGAATCGCGACAGCCGATGCCTTCTAAGCTGAAAACAGAGGTGCACAACAGACGAAGGCCCTGATTCGTTGGTTCTTGATTGCAAGCGCAGCTGCGACGTAACTTAATTCGCTGTGTTTTGGCGCTTGCCGTGCCATCTCCGCACAGCATTAGCAGCTGTACAAGTTTCTTAAAGCCTCCGAGATTCGCAATGGACAAGAAGTCTCGGAGGTTACGTAGAACGGAAAGGCGGCAGCCGCCGCTGCCTTCTGGCTGACCCTGCGCCGGTTAGATTTTTTTCCGATTTTGCCTTCTCTCGCCATTCTCTCCGCTTCGTAGGCAATACAGCCTTGTGTGTAGGCAGTAGGCGCGTTTCTCTGGCCGTGTGGCAGGCGAGCGTTGTTCGAATTATCAGTGAGGGAACCTTCTCGCGTTCGAATTAACGGACTTCTTTATACATAGACTTCTGTGGAGCTTGGCCGGACCAAATCGTACAGTTCGAATTATCCATAAATTCGAATTATTGAAGTTCGAATTAACGAGCTTTCACTGTATATATATATGCATATATACAAAGTGAGTGTCACCACGTTCATTGCGGTCATGCCATGGTTGTTCCGACGAGTTGATCCCGGAATGACCGCAGAAAACAAATACGTTTGTTGATGTGAGGCAAGCGCAGTTGTTTGCAGGTATAGTGTGCGACTTGCTGCGTGCCGCAGCCGAATTCTTCAATGAAGCATCACCGATGGAGAGTATGGTACGGCAGCGGTCGTCGCAGTACGCACGCCCTAGCAACTCATGCGCAGTATTGTATGTGAGGAGGTGCGAATTGATGCTGTGTCTCCTCAACTCCACATCACTGCTCTAAGCGATTTAGTTCTCGAAGAGGTGAAACAGCTGGTACAACCCCTGGTCGCGCCGCCAGCCGCAGTCCCTCTTCTGAGATGCGCCGAAACCTTAAGAACTCCTATGCCGGCAGTTGGCTCCATCCATGCAACAGACGACAGAGCACTTCTCGAGCCTTATTCCTTTCGGAAGCCCAAGTCTCAACGTGCGGAAGTGCAATCTGTGGTGCGCCCCCGGCAACCTTCAGCCGCCAATGCAATAAAGCAGGTCATTTATATCGAAAGCGAACATACTGGCAGATGGCCTTATTGGGTTCGGCTTAGACGCACGTCTACCGCGGCATGGTGAGCGTGCTATTGCCAAGTACTTGGCGAGCCACCAGTCCCCAACTCTTCCATGGCGTCAGTCCAGTTCTCCGTCTCCTCGACACTCTGCGTGACCTGGCAAAAACTAGGCGTTCGCTTATGGCGTTGGGGGTAGATCCACTAGGTCTCCAAGCCCAAGCCGCGAGATCTAGGAGCAGCGACTTCCGCGGGTAAGGCTGCTGTTGAATGAACTGTACAATGTCTTCGTCCCCCTACACGCCAGCCGCCTCCCGAAGATTTCCTTTGAAAACCGCATGCCGTCGATAATAAAAGTGCTTGCGCTGACATACCCATTCATATCCATAGCTGTGCGGTTACTGCCTTCGTGGACACAGGCGGCGATTATTGAGTTAGGCGTGTTGAACTAGACGCTAAACTGAGAAATATCACGTCACCATGACATGGGTGAAGCCTCAGGACAAGATGCGGTCATCGCTTGACTCCGAGTAGAAGATGCGCAGCCTGACTCAAAATTCGTCCGTCAAGGTACGTTGCCTCCTTGATCGTATTGCATGGCTGCTTCGGGAATGTCATCCTTGGCATGGATTTTCTTCGCGACCTCTGAGCTGTTACCGATATTCGCGATATGCTTACAGCGTTTTCCGACAACTACAACTCTGGTGTAAAAGTTCTGTGGAAACCTACAAGGCGGGGTGAAGTAATTAATTAAGTGACAATCAGACATCCACCCAATCGTAGTAATTGCTATAAAGGAAATCCATACGTGTTCTTCAAAACTCATATGGGTCTGGGGTTCAAATCCCGAAGCAGGATGAATTGATCTTTAACTGCGAAGCTTTTCTTCCAAGAAGCCCGCTTGGGTTTCCTTTGTAGAACTTAGCTAAGTTTGGGTGGATGTCTCATTTTCCCCTAATGGATTACTTCTCTCCACCTTGCGGGTTTCCGCGGACCTATTACGTCAAACTTTAGCCGTTACTTTAAGTTGCTGACAAGCTTCACATCGCCCTGCCATCTGCTAGCCGCTGGTTAGCTCAAATGGCAGAGCGGCTGCCCTGAAAAAAGGCAGTGATCCTGGGCTCGAGTGCTTGACCGCGACAAATTTTCAACTGCGAGTCTTTTCTTTCGAGGAACCCGTATGTGTTTCCTTTGTAGGAATTGCAATGATTGGATGGATGTCTCGTTTTTTCTTGATTAATTACTTCTCTCCACCTTGCGGGTTTCAGCATAACCATTACCTCAAACTCTTGCCTTTGCTTTGAGTGTTTGGCAAGTTCGACTTCACCCTGCCATCTGCTAGCCGCCTGGTTAGCTGAGATGGTAGAGTGGCTGGCCCGGAAAGACGGTGGTCCCGGGGTTTAGTCCCGCACCAGGGCGTACTTCAATTGCGAGGTTTTTCTTTCGAGGGACCCGTATTGGTTTATTTCTAACAATTGCTACGATTGAGTGGATGTCTCATTTCCCCTTAGTTAACTACAACTCCGTACTGCAACATAGTAACATGCTCAAGAGAGCACTGCGTGTTAATAACAATGTAACTCTCGCGCCGCGAACTAGTGTGTTCGCAACTCTTGAAGGCGACTGCGACCATGACGGTAGCGCCATCGCTGAAGGAAAGCTATGGGTGCTGTTGGCTCAGCAGTTCTTCGAAATTATTCAACTGAATGGCAGGATGACTGAGCCTTTAGTTACGAACCTCAGAGGCGATTACCAACACCCCGCAAAACGAACGGCCATTGCTCACTTAGAAGATAGCGGGGATTCAAAATGTTCTACGCTTGCTGAGTGCTCCACATCGGTCAAGAGTGAAGCCGCGGTTGTCGGAACATTCGAAATAAATTCTGAGCTTTCACCCACACAGTAAGAGCCTATGCGAAGATCATGAACATCATTGCGAAAAGACTGCGTTGGTAACTCCTGACAGCCTGTACGAACTTAGGGTGCTGCCCTTGGGATTATTCTCAGCTCGCGCGACCTTTCCAAGGATAATGAACACCGTGCTTTCAGGTTTTAAGTGGCAATCATGTCTCGTTTATTTAGACAACACCGTTGTTTTTATTTTTGGACGTTTGAGCAAGATCTGCAGCTTCTTCATACCGTATTCCTTGGAATTAGCTCAGCAGGCTTACCATTATAACTCCAGAAATGTTATGTTGGTTATCAGGAGCTAAAGTCCCTATGCGATATTATCAGTCACGATGGTGCTCGGCCAGATGCAGAAAAGAGTATGGCAGCTGCTGAATTTTCACCACTAGTCTACAATCGCAATGTGCACCGATTCTTGGGCCTCTGCGTAGGCCACAGACGCTTTGTGGAGAATTTTCCCCAAATCGCGGAACACCTTAGTCGTTTTACAAAAGGAGGATATCCAGTGATCTTTGGCTTCGGAGCAGAGAGACGCCTTCTCCGAGCGTCAGCGGCCCAGACACTGCCCTCACTGGACATCTGGACAATCTGGGCATCGACGCTAGCAACATCGACCTTCACGCAGTCCTCGTGCAGTGGAAAGGTGAATTTTGAACATGCTACAGCTTACGCTAGCCACACTTTAACTTCTGAAGAAACGGACTGCTCTACCACTGAAAAAAGAATGCTTGGCTGTCGTCTGGGTGATAGCTATATTCCGGCCCTGTCTCTACGGCTTGCCCTTTAGAGTGGTTACCGGCCATCACGCCCTTTCTTGGCTAGGAAGTGTCAAAAGCCCTTTAGGGCGTCTGGCTAGGTGGAGCCTTCATTCAAGAATTCTACGTAACAATCGTCTTTAAGTCTTTACGCAGGCGCGTTGATGCTGACTGTCTTTGACGCGCTCTAGTCGCAAGGGTGTGAAGTCATACAGATGACGACAGCCACTTCTTTTGGGCTTTCAATATGTCCGACGTGGCTCGGCAACATTGGTACAATTTAGAACTCGGCCAACCTATCGACTACGGTGAAGTGTGAAGCTTGCGTCCACTACGAACATTCACGTGTTCACCACCTTCGTTCTGTCTCCGCAGCAATGTGTTGTACAAAAAAGAATTCCTACCCATCAGCGAGTGGACATCTCCTTGTCGATCCAATCGCGCTGTGAGCAGATATTCTGTCCGATTGCCATGATGTGCCCTCTTCAGACCATTTGGAATTCGCGAGTACGTTGGTCCGTATTCGTCAAGAATACTAGTGGCCTAAGCTCGCCCAGGAAGTCAAGCATTACGTGAAAACGTGCCGTGACTGCCAGCGCCGAAAGGTTGCAACTCAGCCCCTAGCCGGTTTTATCAACCTTTTTACATGGCTACCACAGCCATTTCAACAAATCGGTATGGACGTACTCGGGCCATTCCCTCAGTTCTTTACTGCCAGCCGCTGGATTCTGGTTGCGACTGGTCATTTGACGCGATACTGCGAAACTGGATCCCTTCAACGAGCCATTGCCGGTGATGTCGCGCACTTTTTCATCCTCAACTTCGTTCTCCTAAACGGTGCAGCAGCAATAGTCATAACAGATTGTGTTACGCCTTTCACAACCCAGGTGGTGCAAGACTTCATGACGCGTAGTGGAATAGCCAATCGTCGAGCCACTGCAGACCATCCTCAGACCAATGGCCTTAAGGAGAGGTTAAACAAGAAATTGTTCATAATCTTTCCATGTATGTCGACAGCGACCTCAAGAACTGGGACGGTGTTTTGCCTTATGTTACCATTCGTATACAAGGCTGATGTTCGAGACACTTCTCGGTGCACTCCTTTCCGGTTGCTCCACGGCCATGAGGCTACCACCATACTATGCTACTACCCAGCAATACGATATTATCAGTAACGCGGATGAATTTCCCCTGCTCGCAGACGCACCTGGCAAGCTTGCACGCTAGGGAATTTAGCATCAACAATATATAGACTCCGAGATGTATAACGTTCTACATGGCGAGGTTATGAACCAAACCGGTGATCATGCTAGGGCGTGGGCCCTTTTCGCCAACGCGGTTGGTCGGAAAAGTTACTGCACCGCTACTTTAGTCCCTACATAGTCCTGCGCTGCCTCAACGAGGTCAACTATGAAGTTATCTTTCTTGAAGACACGACTCGGCAATCCCGCTGTGTGCAACAGACGGACATTGTGCATGCTTCTAGGATTAAAACGTACCACTCACGCTGGCTAGGTCATCTTCATTTTCATTCGCCTTCTCCCGCTTGAGTGATCCTTTCCTCTTCAGAAACTTCCTCAGTGTTACAGTGTGTGGGCTTTGTATGTTCATTTGCCTTTGTCGCATTTGAAGCATCGGGACGATGCTTTCTAGGAGGAGGGTACTGCCACGTGCATAGCAGTTAGCGGTTTTGTTGGTCTGTCGCCTATGTAGAAGCTGAGGACTACAAAGTGAGCTAGCTGTCGAAAAAGATGAAGACGCGATTTCGGTGCAGGAGTCGGACTGGATCTCTGTGAATTATTTAAATGAAATAAATATTTTGACACTGTATATAACAACATACTTTATAGCTTTTTGTCTGCACCCTCCAACATCACTAAAGTGCTGACTAAACTTAAATAAGAATTTCAATTGAATTATAATTTCCGCAACTTCGTGCAAGTCAAATACTACGTGGTCATTCCTAGATCCGCCTGAAAACTGAGACACCTTCATACACTGAGACACCTTCATACGAGATCCGCCTCAATACGGCGACACCTTCATACACAGTTATTGTGGCCCTACATTCACCTCCTGTGCTCTAAAAATTTAATGGCATACGCATTAGTAATTTACTAAACTGCTGCATTTAGAATGGGTACCAACTGAACGTATTTGGTGCGACTGGAGCATCCGCGCCATTGGCACCCATTTTAATTGTTTTTATAAAGAACGAAAACAAACAAACAAAAAAGAAAACCGCTACGTAGAGGGACACGTGAAACCTATTTCCCTCAGCGCTTTTAACGACAGCGGATAGCGTCTAAAAAGTGCTAACCGTACCGTTTCTTCATCGTGGTCAGGTAGCACCTTCGTCGTGATTCATGGTGGCCTTCTTGTAGTTTTTGAATGAGGATTAAAGCGCCATTCTAGAAAGTGAAGAAATAATTCGGTCACATCACGAAAAAACAAAAAAGGTGCCGGTAGGAAGGCAGACCAACAAGTGCTTAAATCTAGCGACGAGATTGCTAAAACGGCGACGTCGATGTGATGAAATGCTTGTTTTGTGAACACTCACGTACTTCATGTTATTTTTTCTTTTTTCTTTAGTTGAGTGGGCAGTGGAAAGAGCCGGACACATTGAAGGGGAGAATGCTTCGCCCGAAGGCCGCTCCTTGCAAGTGGGTATTTTCTTCTGCTTCTTCTGCAGCATTCCACGCCGTGCCGGATCTATACCTGTAACAGACGGGCAACTAAAGTTCCCTTGAAGTAAACCCATTTCCATTACGCATAATGACCGCTTACAAAAAGAAGTTTGAAGGCTAACAAGCTGTGCGGCATGGTCTTCTAGAAACGATGCAGCAAAGCACATTGCCTTGATTTTACGGCAAGCGAGAGCAATTATTCGCACGCCCGAGGGGCATTTGCCGCTGGCACCGCCGTTATCATGCTGTGACAGGCATCGGCGACAGGCAACAGGCTGTGACATGCTGTGCCAGGCAACAGAGACACTATAGGCGCGCGGTGTGTTTGGCTGCAACAACGAGGAAGCTAAAGGGACGTACCCCCATTCTACGATCAATCGACTGCGCAGGAGAGCCAAGGCAACGTTCTGCCTACCACGCCTCGCTGAGAGTGTTCCTGCTGAGCAGTGGTATGCAGTGGTCCGAGCGGAATGAACAGCGCACTGCGAGCTCCGATCTTCCCTCTCATTTCATGCACCTAATTGTGTTGCGGTGCCTGCAACGCTGGTGGTGGGGATCCCAATGATGCCAGCGTTGTGACATGTCCAACCACTGTCAGGGCACCTCTTCCAGCAGAGCAGCAGGAATTGCTTCGATGAGTTTGCTACGCCAACGCGTCGCCTTGGCGTATTCTTAAAACCGCATCCAAGGAGCTTCAGCGCAACGCTAAGCCTTGCTATCGCTTTCATTTCCTCGTCCCTCATTCGTGGAAATGCCAAATGTTTGAAAAACTGAAATTGATAAAACGCTAGAAAAATTGTGTATGTGTTGAATGAAAAGTAAGAAGATAGTGTGAAATGAATTTACGCCTGCATTCTCGAACGATCCTCGGTGAGAAGCCCCTCCTCAAATCTATCAGGTTTACAGAAGCACCAGCCCTCTGTCGGCGTTCGGGGGTTGCATTCGGGTGTGGTAGAGTTTCGTTTATTCAGTGGGTCGCTGAAGCAGAAGCTCAGGGCACCAAAAATAGGAACAAAGGCGTTTGTTCACAGTGGTACACAAAACATCTCATGCACATAGGATAAAAAATACGATAGCAATTGATTAGACAAACAGCGAACGACACAACAAATCTTAAACTGACACTGACCGTGTGCTGTAGGGAACCAGCGCTGACCAGGAGGCGCTACGACAGCTTTAGTGTGGAACTAAAATATGCTGACACCGTCTGATAGGGAGGCCACGAAGATGACACGACATATTTAACGATAACAGACGCGTGCCTGTATCAACGTTTACATTTCGTTGATTTTTCGTGTTAGACTAATTTTCGCACTGTAAATACGTTGTGAAAGTTTTATGAGTGGTGCTTTATTTTCTGAAACTTTACGATAGTGTGCTTTATAAAGTACGCTGGGCCTTTACGGGAGCAAAACACAATATCTACAATGCTATTCATTGCGTGCTTGGAAGAAGTATTCAAGCTATTAAACTGGGAAAGCTTAGGAGCAAGGATCGACGGCGAATATCTAAGCACTCTGCGGTTTGCTGATGACATTGTTCTGTTGAGCAACACTGCAATCGAGTTACAACAAATGACTGAGGACCTTAACAGAGAGAGTGCAAGAGTGGGGCTGAAGTTTAATATGGTCGCAGCAATGCGCGACTGAGGCAGAGAAAGAAGTAAAGTGTGCGCGCATGATGTCGGGGTACTCTGCGGTGGCTGGGCCTGGCCTGTAGCTTCCTCTCGGACCTCGTTTCACCCTGTAAATAAACGTCATTCGCAACATCTTTGGTGGAGGTGCTGGGTACCGATTCCAGTACCTCTCGATAACAGATAACACCAGTGTCTCCGTGTTGCAAGATGCGTGTTTGACCAATGAGACTGCAATGTTTGTACCTGTCAATACTTCTCGCCCTCGTACAGGTTCTTGTTTAGGCGAGCCCAATTATAAGAATGCGCTCAAGAAAAATGCAATAGTCCCTCACTCCGTCATTGTCACCACTGATGGTTGTACTCGTTTGCGGACAGTGAACGTTTCAACCCAATCTATAACATTGCCGCTAGGACTTAAACTGGCAAGTTTTGATAAACAAGCCATTGTCAGCGTCGGAACGGTCGAAATGTCAACTGCCGAAAAAAAAAAATCCAACCCCGATTCCAACCATGATAATTCTGCTGACTTTAAGCGTATGATTAACAGGTCGCAGTTTTCTAGTGAGCAGTGTCTCCTTGAAGGAATGATCGCTCGCTACGCCACGGTGTTTGATTTTGCTCATGGCCAACGAGCGTCCCATATGCCACCGGCGTCTCGTATGCAACACCGCCTCTATACAGGGCAAGCAACGCCAATTCGTCGGAAGCCCTATCGCGTTTCACCTTCAGAGAGAAAATCATCGCCGAGTAGGTGGAATAAATGTTACAGAAAGGAGTGATCCAGGAATCATGTAGCCCTTGGTCTGCTCCTGTGATCCTAGTCAAGAAAAAAGACAACTCGTGGAGATTCTGTATGGTCTATCACCGCCTAAACACCGTAACAAGGAAAGACGCGTACCCCCTACCACGAATAGATGACGCCGTCGACTGCCTCCACTCCGCATCCTACTTCTCTTCTGTTGATATCTTCAGGATATCGGCAAATTGTCATGCACCCCTCAGACAAGGAGGAGAGAGCCTTCGGGACACGTGACGGTCTCTTTGAGTTCAATGTTATGCCCTTTGGCTTATGCAACGCTCCAGCGACATTCGAGCGATTTATGGATACCGTGCTCCGCGGACTCAAATGGGGAATTTGCATGTGCTATTTAGACGACGTCATTATCTACGGCCGGACATTTCAGGAGCACAATCAGCGCCTGTCGATCGTTCTTGACTGTATCCAGCAAGCTGGCTCTATTTTAAACTCGAAGAAATGTTATTTCGGTGAGCGTCAAGCCTTCGTACTAAGCTTTCTGGTCGACAAAAACGGCACATTTCCGGTGCTTTACAAAGAATTTCGAACAGCTTGCTTCTCCCCTCACGTCTCTCCTTCACAAAGACACCCCATACTTGTGGACTGCTGATTGCGAATCGGCGTTTCAGCAGCTGAAATTTTTGTTGACTTCTGGACCGGTTCTGCGGCATTTTGATCCGGAGGCGTCAACTGAGCTGCATACTGCCGCCAGCGATGTGGGTGTTGGCGCTGTGCTTGTTCAGCTCTGCGCTGGTCATCAGAACGTCATTGCCTACGCTATTCGGACATTTAAAGAAGCGGAAACTACACCGCAACTGAACTCGGGTGTCTAGCAGTCGTCTTCGCCATTCAGATGTTAGTCCTACATGGCCGCGCGTTCACGATAGTGACTGACCATCATTCATTCTGTTGGCTCGTTGGGCTGCATGACCCGTCTGGCCGGTTAGCCCGCTGGGCTTTGGGCCTTCAAGAGTACAGCTTTTCCATTAATTACAAGAGCGGACGTTGTCACGCCGATGCTGATTGCCTATGCCGTCTCCCTTAGCCGCACACTAAAGCCGAGCATGATGAATTGTATGACTACCTAGTTTACATCTCTTCCGACTTTCCAGACCTGAGTACTTTAGAGAGCGAGCAACGTTGCGACCTTACCTTGAAATCCCTACGGGCAGCTGCATGTGAGCCAGCAGGAACAATACCGTTCACTTTTCGTAATGGTTTGCTGTACAAAAAAATTACTCGGCTGATGGTGCTCGATTGCTTCTAGGTGTGCCCAAAAACCTGCGCCCTGCTATCCTTCGTTCCATGCATGACGATATCACGTCCGGGCTCTTTGGCTTTGCGCTCACACTACACCGACTTCGACAGAGATTTTTCTGGTCCAAGCTGTGGAAAACAACGAAAGAGTATGTCGCCAGCTGTACAATTTGCCAGCACCGCAAGCAAACAACGACGGCTCCAGCAGGCTATTTGCAACCAGTTAGGCCACCGACGTTACCCTTTGAAAAATCGGCATCGGCTTGCTTGGCCCCCTTCCAAAGACGTCAGCTGGCTACCGCTGGATTATAGCATGCGTAGATTACCTTACTCGCTACACGGAAACGGCTGCACTTCCATCTGCCACTGCAACAGATGTCTGCTTATTTTTGTTGCATGACGTCATACTCCGTCATGGCGCTTCCCGGGTTGTCATCAGTGACCGTGTGGGGCAATTCACCGCCAACGTGGGTGAATAAATTTTACTGCTTTGTGGTTCTGCGTGTCGTGATTCCACTCCTTACCATGTGCAAACCAATGGCCTCACGGAGTGGACGAATCGAACACTTGCCAACATATTATCAATGTATGTCGCTGCTGGCCAAAAGAATTGGGACGCCGTCTTACCTTTTGTAACGTACGCGTACAATAGTGCCAATTACGAAGTTACTGGATATGCGCCGTTTTCTTTGCTGTACGCATGCACTCCGCAGAGCTTTCTGGACACTATTCTACCTTTATCGTGCCAAGATACTTCGATCGCCCAAACTGTGTCGAGCTGAGGAAGCATGTCGACTGGCCCATTTTAGGACGTTGTCTTTACAAGGCAACAGCGAGATTCGCTATGATGCACGGCATATCCCGGTCACCTTTACTCCCGGGGAATATGTTTGGTTGTGGACACTTGTTCGCAAACAGGATTGTACCGCAAGTTTCTCGCCACTTACACCGGACCATTCGTTATACTCAGCCGTTTGAGTGATGTGAACTAGGCCGTCGCCAAAGTGACGGCAAGTAATTGACGTTCACGTGCGACGCAAGTTGTTCACGTGGCCAGACTCAAGCAGTGCCATCACAGGTCCCTTTAACTCGCTCAGCGATCTTCGTCTGCCCTGGGGAAAATGTCGCAGCACTGCGCGACTGAGGCAGAGAAAGAAGTACAGCGTGCGCGCGTGATTTTGGGGTACTCTGAGCCGGCTGTGCCTGGAGCTTCCTCTCGGACCTCGTTTCACCCTGTAAATAAACATCATTCGTAACAATATTGTTACGTAGGAAGACGCAGACGAAAATCTATGTGCAAGTATATTTACAAGAAAATACGCTGCGCTTGGCCAAGAGGCAACAGCCCGCGCTAGCTTCTCATCGTCGTCGTTGTCTTCGCACTGCTCGCCTTTCCATCATCGCACATATTGTTCCGTAGCACTACCCCCGGCTGCAAAAGCGCCGTACCGGAGCGACTAAAGATCGGACTCGGAAGCAGTGTAGTAGGGCTTGAGCCTACTAACATGCACGACATCACTTGATGGCAGAAGGGAGGACGAGGTTGAACCCACAGGAGGAATTTCGTAAGTCACAGGCGTCACCTGGCGCAGCCCACGGTAGGGCCCTGTGTATCGCGAAAGTAGCTTCTCTGAAAGTCCGACGTGACAGGAGGGCGACCACAGGAGCACGAGCGCACCAGGCGAAAACTGTACGTCACGATGGCGGTTGTAATGACACTGCTGAGTGGCTTGTGAGGTCGTCAGTCGAGCACGGGCAAGCTGGCATGCATGGTTGGCGAGGGCGATGGCGTCGCGCGCATACTCGCTTGTTGAGATCGCAGCAGGAGGAGGAAGTGCCGTGTCTAGGGGAAAGGTAGATTCGCGACCGTACAGTAGATAAAATGAAAAAAAAAATCCGGCGGTGCCGTGCCGGGAAGAATTGTACGCAAATGTTACATAAGGAAGGGCATTGTCCCAGTCGTCGTGGTCTTTGGAAACGTACTTGGACAGCATATCGGTAAGAGTACGGTTTAACCGCTCTGTCAGGCCATTGGTTTGAGGATGGTATGAGGTAGTCAGTTTGTGTTGAATGGAGCAGGAACGCACAATGTCCGCGATAACTTTCGAGAGGAAGTTTCGACCACGGTCAGTAAGCAGTTGTCGCGGGGCGCCATGAAGCAAGATAATGTCACGCACGAGAAAGTCCGCGACGTCAGTGGCGCAACTGGTAGGGAGAGCCCGAGTGATAGCGTATCCGGTGGCGTAATCAGTCGCGACGGCTACCCATTTGTTCCCAGAGCATGACCTGGGAAAGGGACCGAGCAGGTCTAATCCAACACAAAAGAACGGTTCTACAGGGACCATGATCGGCTGGAGATGACCGGCAGGTAGCACCTGAGCTGTTTTCCGACACTGGCAGGGATCACAGGCAGCAACGTAGCGTCGAAAGGAGCGAGCGAGACCAGGCCAGTAGAAGCGGCGAGTTACCCTAAAATGTCCTGCATTGGCTGAGTCGTGCATCTCAAAGAGCACAGTCTGTCGTAGCCGTTTTGGCACGACAAGAAGAAGATCAGAGCCGTCAGGGAGGAAGTTCCTTCGATACAGAATGCCGTCCTGGAGGACATATCGGCGAACGGATGCGTCGGTAGGTGTTGAGCGCAGACGCTCGATAAGTGCTCGCAGCGATAGGTCTCGGTACTGCTCAAACGGCGAAGTTAGCGAAGGCAGACACAGAGAAAATGTCGTTGGCGCTACTAGTGTTGGCGTCGTCAGGCTCGTCGACCGTGTAGCGAGACAGGCAGTCAGCGTCCTTGTGTAGAGGGCCAGATTTATAGGTGACAGTATACGAATATTCTTGGAGGCGTAAGGCCCAGCGACCAAGTCTTCCAGTAGGATCTTTCAGTGAGCATAACCAGCAAAGCGCGTGATGGTCTGTGACAACGGAAAAGGGTTGGCCATATAAGTATGGGCGGAATTTCGCAACCGCCCAAACTAGGGCCAGACACTCACGCTCAGTGATGGAATAGTTGCGCTCCGCGGGTGAGAGGAGCCTGCTGGCGTAAGCGATAACACGGTCGTGGCCATGCTGGCGTTGTGCCAGTACTGCGCCAATGCCGTGACCGCTGGCATCAGTACGGACTTCGGTAGGCGCAGAAGGATCGAAATGGGCCAGAACGGGAGGCGTTCTGAGAATGTCGATTAGATGTGCGAATGCAGAGGCCTCGTTATCGCCCCACTGGAAAGGGGCGTCTTTTTTCAAAAGCTCGGTTAGTGGTCGTGCTATGGCGGCGAAATTTCTCACGAAACGGCGGAAGTACGAATAAAGGCCGATGAAGCTGCGCACATCCTTGACACACTTCGGAACAGGGAAGTGCGCAACAGCATGGATCTTGCCTGGGTCCGGTTGCACTCCATTCGCGTCAACGAGATGCCCAAGGACGGTAATCTGGCGACGGCCGAATTGACACTCGATGCGTTGAGTTGGAGACCGGCTCGATGAAAAACGTCCAGGACTGCTGAGAGGCGCTCGAGGTGCGTAGCGAACGTTGGGGAGAATATGATAACGTCATCCAAGTAGCACAGGCACGTGGACCATTTGAAACCGCGAAGAAGGGAGTCGATCATGTGTTCAAAAGTGGCAGGAGCGTTACATGGACCGAATGGCATCACTTTGAATTGATAAAGACCGTCGGGTGTTACAAAAGCAGTCTTCTCGCGGTCGAGATCGTCCACGGAAATCTGCCAGCAGTCGGAGCGAAGGTCAACAGAGGAGAAATAGCGAGCACCATGGAGGCAGTCAAGGGCATCATCAATCCGAGGTAGGGGATACACTTCCTTTTTGGTAACTCTGATAGGGTGCCGATAGTCCACGCAAAAGCGCCATGAGCCATCCTTCTTTTTTACCAGTACAACAAGTGACGCCCATAGACTATAATATGGTTCAATAATGTTCTTGACAAGCATTTTGCGAACTTCTGCGTGAATAACTTGACGCTCAGCTGGTGACACTAGATACGGGCGGCGATGAATAGGAGGGGCATCGCCGGTATTAATGCGACGTTTGACAGCTGTAGTTTGGGCCAAAGGACGATCGTTAAAGTCGAAAATATCATGGTAGGAAAACAGAACGCGGTAGAGTTCACGAGCGTGCTCGGACGGCAAGTCGGGCGCAATCATTTTCTGTAAGTCAACGATGGTACAATTTGCCGACTGCGATGGTAGAGGAGCATCGGATGAAGTGTCGACTACTGCAATGGATGCTACTGAGTGATCCTCGAATGAACAAAGCTGGGCCAGAGACATCCCGCGTGGCAGCACTTGTGTCGTCAAGCCAAAGTTGACCACTGGCAGGCAGACGCAATTCGCCGTGATAGATAAATCTGTATGAGGTACTGTGATCCCGTGCGTAAGGAGGACGTCTTGCATAGGAGCCGCGACGTAGTGACCGTCGAGGACTGGTGGGGAAGACACTAGGTCAACGTAGGCCAGTGCTGAAGGTGGCAAGCGAACGAAGTCGACGGAACTGAGGCGACTGGGGTGTGGTTCAGTGGGATCCAGAACAGGCAGGTCAAGGCGGAGATTACTGGCGGAACAATCGATGAGAGCAGAATGTGCGGAGAGGAAGTCTAAGCCGAGGATGATGTCATGGGGACAGTGGGCGATGACTGTGAATAGCACGATTGTTGAACGATCGGCAAAGGAGACGCGGGCGGTACACATACCAATTACGGGGTATGTTCCGCCATTGGCGACACGGACACCAGGCGTCGTGGCGGGCGTGATAATTTTCTTGAGCCGGTTACGAAGGTCAGCGCTCATTACGGACAAATGCGCCCCAGTGTCTATGAGTAGAGACACAGAAACACCGTCGACTTGCACGTCAAGAAGGTTCAGATGAGTGGGAAACGTCAGTAGAGGATTTGGCAGCGTAGGGAGCAATGCAGCGTCACCTCGAGGCGCTGCATCGTCTAGATTTCCGGCTGGGAGCGGCGTCCGAAGGGAGTCGGCTTATAGGAACGACGGGGCTGGGGAGAGCGAGATTGTCGTTGTTGGGGCGAAGGCGAACGAGAATAGGAGCGGTTCGATGCAGGAGAATCAGCGGCGGCGTTATCGGAGCGTGCGGCATAGGGACGAGAAGGACCACCTGGGGGGCGAGAGTAGACGGTATAAGTAGACCGGGTCGGGGAACTCCAGGGACTGCGACAGTGCCGAGAAATGTGCCCGATTCAATGGCAGTGGAAACAAATGGGCTTGTCGTCAGCAGTGCTCCATTCAGATGGGTTGCGGAAACGTGGTGGGTAAGAAGGTGCGGGATGGGGCGGAACCGAAGAAGCCGGGCGGGTATCAGGACGATGGGCCGAGCAGATGGTGTGACGACCCATGTTTGCGAACTCTTGGCGGACAACTGCCTGGATTAGTGAGACCGTGACTGCAGATGTGTTGGTGGGACTGCAGTCGAAGGCAGCCGGATAGGCGGCGTCGATCTCACGCTGAACGATCCTGGTAACAGCGGTAGTGTTATTGGGAAGAGGAGTGTCGGCACAGGAAGATGTCGCCGGGGTGCTGGGCAGACGGGCAAGCTGCTGGTCAATACGTCGGCTTTTAGCGAGTTCTAGGCGGCGGCACTCTTTTATACCAGCATACACAGTCGCTACGTTGTTGCAAACGAGCAAGTTGAAGGCGTCATCGGCAATGCCTTTGAGGATGTGGGCAACCTTGTCTGACTCAGTCATGTGGGTGTCAGCTTTGCGGCACAGAGCGAAGACATCCTGAATGTACGTGACATAGGGCTCTGTGGACGTCTGCACACGGCCGGAAAGCGCCTTCTGCGCGGCAAGTTGGTGACCGTAGGGGTTGCCGAACAAGTCCCGAAGCTGTGTCTTAAGTGAATCCCAACTGGTGAGCTCATCTTCGTGCGTGCGATACCAAACTCTAGGTGTGCCACCGAGGTAAAAGACTACGTTGGCATGCATAATAGTAGGGTCCCACCGGTTATTGCGGCTGACGTGTTCTTACAGGCTGATCCACTCATCGACGTCTTCCCTATCTTTGCCCGAGAATACGTCAGGATCACGGGGAGCGGGGAGAGTGATGTAGGTCGTCGAAGTGACAGCAGGTGTTGGAGCCGAGGGAGTCTGGTTGTCGGTCGCCGGGAGCTATGAAGGAAGGCTCGACGTACCGTCCACTGCGAAGCTCCGTGACGAGGTACAGGGAACGTCCGCCTCCACCAGATATGTTACGTAGGAAGGCGCAGACGAAAAGCTATGTACAAGTATATTTACAAAAAAACACGCTGCGCTTGGCCAAGAGGCAACAGCCCGCGCTAGCTTCTCATCGTCGTCGTCGTCTTCGCGCTGCTCGCCTTTCCATGATCGCACATATTGTTCCGTAGCAATATGCAGAAGTTAAGATAATGAATAATGACCGGGTAAGAGAACAAGAAAGAATTCAGGATCGCCAGGCAGCCTCCAGAGTCTGTGAAGGAGTACGCTTACCTAGGTCAATAGATCACAGGGAACCTTGATCATGAGAAGAAAATTAATTGAAGAGTAAAAATGGTTCGGATCGCATACGGCAGACATTGTCAGCTCCTGACTGGAAGATTGCCATTATCATTGAAAAGGAAGGTGTAGGATCAGTGCATTTTACCGGTGCTGACATATGGGGCAGAGACGTGGAGACTGACAAAGAAGCTTGAGAACAAGTTAAGGACCGCGTAAGGAGCGATGGAACGCAAATTGCAAGACATAACGTTAAGAGACAGAAAGAGAACGGTTTGTATCAGAGAGCAAACGAGTATAGACGATATTCTAATTGACATCAAGAGAGAGAGAGACAACTTCATGTAGTCGCCTACAGAACGACACCATGACTAAATGGCGCCGTGACGCGGGCCCTGACGTCTTCTCAGCGGGTGGTCTCTACTCAACTCCAGCGCGTGTTACTCCCGCGGTTGGTCGCCCTGTGGGGCAACGTTCCGTTGGTTTCGCTCGGCCTTTGTCTTTCAAGAGCCGCCGAGACCTGCTGGACGGCCCAGGTTTGGCTTTCGTGGTCGTAGCATTCCGCCGCAGCCGCGAGTCACGGAGGAATCGTTGTACTTGTCGAAGCCTCATTGGGGAACTTGGTGCAATCCCATAGGATGTGCGTCAGGGTGGCCCTCTCCCGCTTGCACACGCGGCACACATCACTCACATATAATTTAGGGTATAGATGAGTCATTAATACTGGGGTGGGTAAAGAACCAGTTTGCAATTGTCTGAACAGCACCGCCTCCGCTCGGCTCAGCCCCGGGTGCGGGGGTGAGAAAGTCCTTCGAGCCAGGCGGTGGAACTGGGTAAGTTCGTTGAACGTCGTCATGCGGTCCTTGGCACTACACCACGTTGGACGGTCGGTTGCAGCGGCGCGGTTGGTTAGTGCTCGCACCACTGCGTGTGCCGTCTCGTTGTGGTTATCGTGGTTCTCGGACGCATCGTTGCCCGCGTGCGCCGGGAACCACTTGATTCTAACACACCGATTCTGTCGTTGCAGGTCAGCCGAGCACAGAACGTGCACAGCCTCATCACACACTTTGCCCTTTGCATAATTCCGCACTGCACTTCGGGAATCGCACAACACCGTCTGGCACCCGGGGTCGGCAATGGCCAGGGCAATGGCCACCTCCTCCGCCTGACACGCCTTGCGGACCCGTAAGCTCGCCGCTGCCCTCGTCGCGCCGGACGACGCCTCGATGACGGTAGCTACGAACGCCGCGCAGTCTCCCTGGTATTCTGCCGCATCCACGAACCTTGCGTGCTCGTCCTTGGCGTGAAAGTCGATGAGGGCCTTGGCCTTCGCCGCTCTTCTCTCCTTGTTGTACTCCGGGTTCATGTTTCTCGGGATGAGGTCCACCCGAATCCGGCGCCGGTTTCCGTCCGGGACAGAAACTTCGCTACTCGCCGCTTTCGCTCCGGGCGTGAAGCCCAAGTATTGAAGTATGCGCCTGCCGGCTTCGGTCATAGAGAGCCGCTCCAGCTCGGCGGTCCGTTGCGCTTCCGCAATTTCGTCGAGGGTATTGTGTATCCCCAGGCTCAGGAGCTTGTTAGTGCTCGTACACTCGAATAGTCCGAGCGCCGCCTTGTAAGCTCGGCGTATCAGGGCGTCGATTTTATTCCTTTCACATTGCATCCAGTTGTGGAAGGCTGCAACGTAGGTTACGTGGCTGATTACGAAGGAGTGCACAAGCCGAATCAAGCTTTCCTCCTTCATCCCGGCCTTGCGGTTGGCGACCCGTCTGATGAGACGTATTGCGTTGTTAATCTTGGCTGTAAGGCGGGAAATAGTCTCGCCGTTGCCCCGTCGCTTGTCTATGATCATGCCGAGCACCCAGATTTTGTCGACCTCCGGGATCACGTGGCCGTTACTCGTCACGACCTTGATGGCCTCGTAATCCCTCGCTTCGCTCTTCTTACGTCTGACGTATTTCGGTGGTAACACCAGCAGTTCTGACTTGCTCGGTGAGCAGATCAAGCCGGAACCGTTTAGCTGGTATTCAATCGCGTCGACGGCTTCTTGCAGCGTGCTCTCAATGTGACCATCGCTGCCTCCCGGAACCCACAGCGTGATGTCATCGGCGTAGATGGTGTGCCGGACGCCCTCGACACGAGAGAGTCGCTTGGCCACCCCGATCATGACGAGGTTGAATAACAACGGCGAGATGACCGAGCCTTGGGGGGTCCCGACACTGCCGAGCCTCTTCTCTTGGCGCCGTAGATCTCCGGCGCAGAGCTCAGTAGTCCGTCCCGTCAGAAAGTCTTTGATATAATTGTATGTTCTTGCGCCCATGTTGAGTCTGGACACCTGGGCTAGGATTGCAGAGTGCTTCACCTTGTCGAAGGCGCTCTGCAGGTCCAGCCCCAGGATGGCCTTGTTGTCTTTCGTTAGGGTATCTTCGTCAATTATATCTTTCTTCAACAGAATCATCGCGTCTTGGGTGCCGAGGGAACGCCGAAACCCGATGATCGTGGTGGGGTATAGTCCCGACTCCTCCAGGTAATCCTGCCACCTACACATGAGGACGTGCTCCAACACCTTGCCCACGCAGGACGTGAGCGAGATGGGCCGGAGGTTGTCCGTGTTCGGCGGCTTGCCTGGTTTGGGGATCAGTATGGTCTTGGCAGTCTTCCACTGCTGGGGCAGTGACCCCGCACTCCAGCACTTGTTGTAGTAACCGGTGAGGTTTTCGATGGCCACATCGCTGAGGTTCTTGAGCGCTCTGTTCGAGATGTGATCCGGGCCAGCCGCCGACTTGCTGTTTAGTTCGTGCAGGGCCGCTCGCACCTCCTCGACGCTGATGTCGCGGTCAAGCTTCTCGTTGGCTTGACCGCCGAACTCAGGATGCCTTTCCGTGGGTGTAACCGGAAGATACTTGCTGTTTATGCGTCTGATTACTTCAGTTTCCCCGTTTTCCTTGACTGCTCTGTGAATGATCTTTGCGAGGCGGTCGCGTTGGTGGGACTTTGTTTTAGTCTCGTCGAGCAGATGCCGCATCAAGTTTCAGGTTTTGCCGCTATGCATCTGCCCGTCCGCAGCATTACAGATTTCGTTCCATTGTTGCGTGCAGAGCAGGCGACAATGAACTTCGATGGCGCGATTCAGCTCCGCCACCTTCTTCCTTAGGCGCCGATTTAGTCGTTGCTTCTTCCACCTGTTTAGGATAGATTGCTTTGCTTCGAATAAGTGCGCGAGGCGGCGCACTTATTCGATGAAATGATGAAATGAGGAAATTCGCGGGCGCTAGTGGCAATCGGTTGGCGCAGGACGGGTGTAATTGGACATCGCAGGGAGAGGTCTTCGTGCTGCAGTGGACATAAAATAGACTGATGATGATGATGATATGTTGGAGCTTCCAAAACCAAAAAAGCGTGCAGCGAAGAGTCAAACGAAATTTGGATCAAGCCCGCATAACCTTCTGGTAGCAAAATTAGCATTTTTGTGGGAAATATAGTTTGTGATTGAGGTGTTTTTACTTATGAAGTGTATAACATGAGTTCACGAAGTGACAAGCAAGGGCTTTGCTGTTGCTTGCAGAGGTGCGTGCAACGCAGATTTATTATTGACGCAGATCTAAAAGCGATAATTGGCGATTAATACAAGCATTCAAAACTAAAGGATTCTGCATTTGGTTCAGTGAAGAGACTGGTGACGTCTACTCCAATGCCAGTCTGTTCTTATTATTTTTTTTTGTATGCATTACAATCCTGTTGTATGATTGCTAGGTGTCATTTTCGTTAGAATGTTTTGTCATTTCATGAGGAGGGGTTGCGTCTGGTTCACCATCATGGGTTTCCCTACTTGAATGCATACCTCATCTCGATTGACATAGTCTTTGATGCTTTCTGTTCCCTCCCACTCATTATACAATCTGTAATAAAGGGTGCATGAATTATCTTTATTTTAAATATTCTTCATATGATATTTAAATGGTTTCTATTTATCTAAATTTACTGTAACACTGATCCCTATATTATTGACTGAAAAGACAAGAGCATCGTCATCTTTGTCGGCAGCAAGAACGGAACCAAGACGAACAATAGCAATGTTGGTCTTTTTCCAAACACATATATTTCCTGCAACAGTCTCTGAAGTTCTTGTAGGTACCAAAAATATTTTGACGAAACACAGGTAGAGAAACCATTGTGTGTACTTCGAGATCAAGAACACCCCTCTAGCATACACATAGGCCCAGCATACTTTACAAAGCGGACCGGCATTTGTTTTCTTGCGAGGGTATCATATGTATTTTATGGGGAATGTCATGCATTCATCGCTTACACTCTTTTTTTTAAACGTACCCAAAAACTTCAGCTTCGAGAAGCATATATGTGCTGTGCTTGACAGAAAATAAAGAAGCTGCATGTAGAACAGCACCTGCTATGTTCCGCACTTTCCAAGTTGGCGATGAAAAGATCAAAGACATCATGGAGCTGACAAAAAACTCCATTGCGGGCGTCTTCGCAGGACCCTTCTTGGCAAAATGGCGTACCAAGGAGTACTATGTGTTTTCTCTTTATTTGTATTTTTTATGTAAAGTAAGTAAAGTTTATTCTCTCTTTTTCAATGTCATATGTAGCATCCAAACATACATCGCCACATCAGAAGGGAGGCTAAAGGCTGTATATGCCTGACGAGGCCTATCCTCCTCGTGGTGACAAACAGTGCATTTGAGACGGCAACAAGCTTTCTTCTAAAGTAACATTAAAATCTCACAAAAAACGGACATCCACAATTCTGTGCGGTATATAAATGTTTCGACATAGTAATTTTTGAAATTACAGCTGTGAAAAGAAACAGGAAAGAGTGCATACAAAAATCAATAAATAAGTAAACCACTGTTATCTAGCAATGTTGTAAACAATCTGCCATGTTAAGACTACAGTATGCCTAAGTTGTGCGTTATGACCTAAGTAACATATCCATAACTCTTTTTTGTAAAGCATTTCATTCGAGAACTCGTGTATTAGCGTTTCGATATCTTTGTTGTCATTCAAGAAAGTTATAATGGTATGTTCAAAAGTCTGAAGCCCATAGTTAATTCTAACCTCAGGAGTTTTGTAAATGACAATGCTAATGCACTTTTAACGCGCCAATGGGTTAACCTGAAAAGCCTATAAATGCTAAGCATATGCTATCCATATAATCTTGGCAGAACCTCGGGGCTGCTGATTGTGTAGTTTTCGTATTATCATCATATTGATAGCGCCTAAGCAGAGGAGACGTGGTCCTGGCGGTAAGCGGTAGCGATGCGGAACTGGCAAAAGAGAACCGTAGGCGACTGCTCATTTCTCACTTGCGTCTAGGCATCCAAGCGCGTCGCTCGCTCAAAATGTGCAAGTTGATTCGTGTCTGAGCGTTCTTTCTCGTTATGCATATTGCTTGAGCTGTTTCAAGAACGCCTACACGTTGCGCACGGCAGTCGGGTGCTCGAACACGTACACGAGTACGAGTGACGGCTGCGAAGTACCCAACGCTGAGTAGAGGAAGTCGGAACACATCTCTCCTGTCCCAGCTTTCAGAGCGCAAGCGTGCACAGCGGCGCAGCAGGCAAATGCGACGCGGACCACTCAACGCATACAAAGCATGCAAACAGCAGTAGACGCGTACCTGCACTAGCTAAACTTCAGCGACACAGTGACTTAGTCATGCAGGATCTACATGAAAAACGTTTTCTAGGGATGTTTATAAATTCTATAAGCCGCGATAGCGCATAAAAAGTTGCATTCAGAGGCGATATTCTTCAGCGAACCTTTTCGGTAGTGCATCTTTCTTCGAGACATTTCACGCGTGTCTACATCGGACGCGTCGAAGTCGACGAACGAAAGCCTTTCTGACACAGTGCCAGAAACGCTGTGTGCGTAAGTCGCAAGCTGCATTTGTCACGAAGGAGAGTGCGACGCCGCGGTCATGGTTGAGATGGGGTGGTAAGCCATGCAGGAATGCGATGCCGAAAGAGCGAAGTGGGCAAAACTTTGTCTGAGAGAAAGTACGTCCAGTTCGATCGCGAGTTTACGCGCACTTTGCGCTGAGGCCTCGGCTGGGCTAGAGGGTAGACACCTCAAGCCCGGCCGTGCCGAGCCTCGGTTACTTGTCATCCGTTACTACATATGGCGGCAGTTATCTCATCGGTCGACGAGCCCAGCGTTTCAAGCGTGCCCGGCAGCGGCTGGTCAAATAGATTATGTGATGCTGGGGACGCTAAGATCGCTAAAAATTCCCCTTGTGCTTTAAGCGTGACCCGCAGTAGCGCAGCGGTCAGTTGTTGCTGCAGCGCAAGCGCTGAAATGCGCGCAGGGCGAGCGCATTGTGGTTGTCGAAGACGGAAACTCAGCACACTTGCGTCTGCGAGCCCGAACTGTGTATAGATCAGCACGCTGGTGGTCAACCAAGCTAGTGGGTGATTTACTTTGTTCAATATGCTCCGGCGGGCTGCAGGAAATGTATTCCTGCGCCAGACACACGAATGAGCGTCCAATTTTTGCTGATGTCGCGCAGATCGCGTCCGCTTTAAACCGGACTATATCCGCGCCTCTACCTTGGTCACCTCAATGCGCTCTTCTTCGAGTAGAGGTAGAACGCATCAATGCTTTGCTTGTTGAACGTATGGAACCAGAGAGAAAAGCGGCACGACTCGGGTAATACTCCGCATTAAAGGAATACCGGTGGCGCACAACAGCGTTGTCACAGCGTACGAAGTAGCTACCAAAGTTTATTAACTTTGTGGCTAACACGCGAAACATAGGGCCCTATAACGTAAGACTGTTCCAATATTTTTTTAATCCAATCTCCTGATGTCAAATTCGGGTAACCGCCGACGCATTGCAACCATCGGGCGGCGACTCGCAGGGTTGTTTGAACAGACCAAGCAAACGATCTCCTCGTCCAGAGGAGGTCATTTTTGCTTGCGTGAAAAAGGAATAACATTACCTACACTGAGCGGCTTGTCTTATCTAATTGGCTTGCAAGAGGCGAGCAGCACGCTCAAGTGGAGAGGGCTGCAATGGGGCGGAGCCAGTGCACTGAAAATCGTTGATCGGATGATAAGGGTGGTGCCGGTGTCTGCGATTGGTCCACTTTCCCTGACTTAGCTTGCGGTGGCTGCTCGAAACTTGCGGCGGCATGCAACGGAAGCTTAAGAATTACGGTAAAACGGATCCTCAGCAAAGAAAAGTTGGAAGAATGAGGTCGTAAACGTGCCAAAACGCTCGAAAAAGTTACGCGGCCGCAAAAACCTTTATTATACGCAAATAAACCCATGTTCTCCGGCAATGGGAGTAGCCAGTGCCTGAGCGATCGGTGGGAGCCATCTTTTATTCCTTTCGGAACGGGTCAGCCTGCAGCTATTGATAAAAGAAATTCCTTTTTGCTAGGCACATTATTGCATCTTTGAGGCGTACACGTCACTTTGAAGCGTTGAGTTTTCGCGGTTTTGTGACGTGGCGTGACAGGCAGGTGAAGTGGGTGCAGCCCAAAACATTTGACCAATAGCCGAAGGCTAATGAAGAAAAGGCGTTAACTCAGATATATCAATTTTTCTTTCCTTCGATACAATCATGCATAATCAGTGTGTACACGTCATATCAGATGAAAAGCTATCGCCGTTTTCATGACGTTGCGTGAGTGAGAGAGAGAGAGAAAACATTTATTTATCATGAGTTTGGGCGACTTCCTCGCAGGGTGGAGCCCTTAGTTCAGGGCCCCATTGGCTCGCGCCACTCCGCGTGCCGCCGGATCAGCCGTCGCTGCTCTTGCGGGTCTGAGCTGGTCAGCGCAGTCTCCCAGGAGGAAGGGGAAGGTGAAGGAATAGGGGAGTAGCCCGGAGGGTGTGGGCACTCCCAGGTGCAATGGTATACTGTGGGCTTTGCTCCACAATAGGGGCAGTATGAGGGATATTGTGTGGGGTGGAGGAGGTGAAGATAAAAGAGACAGGGAAATGAATTAGTTTGCAGCTGTCGCCACGCGACGGCATCTTTTCGATTGAGGGAATTATGTGGTGGAGGGTAGTGGCTCCTGGTATCTCTGTAATATTGTAGAGTTTCAGTGTAGTTCAGTGGTTCTGTCGGTGCGTCGTCTGGGTTGGACAGCTCTTCCAATGGCGCCCGGTTAGCGAGCTCTCGGGCTACCGCATTAGCGCGTTCATTACCATGGAGAGAGGCGTGTACAGATGTCCAGACGATACGCACGTAGGGCAGGCGAAGTGGGGGTGGTCCCTAAAAGTTTTTGACCACTTGTGGAGGGCTGATTCCAGAATTGGAATAGAAAATTTGGAATAGCTTTACGTTATAGCGCTCATGCGCGGAAGTGGCTTTAGTTACCTGTGATAAATGTAAAGCCTATGACAGCATTGAACATGCAATTTTAACAAACCGGTTACAGAGCCATTGTTTTCCAGTCTATATTGTAGCATGGGTGCATGAATTTCTAAAAGACAGGGAATTCTATTGTTTTCGAAGCGGCTACTCCTCTAGTAAACATAAACAAACAAGAGGTGTGCTTCAGGGATCGGTACTCTCACCAGTTTTGTTTCATATATTACTGAGCAGGGAATCCCCGTTCACCCAGGTGTCATTACCTACGTTTATGCTAATAGCACTGCCTTTTTTGGTATGGGTAGTGACATATACTATCTTTACGAAATTTTGCAGTCGTATGTAAGGGAACTGGAACGCTGGCTCGATAGCTTACACTTAAACCTGAATGCTAATAAGTGTGCTATACTTGTTTTTCCCGTTAAAGACCCAGTACACATATCGCTTAACTATCATCTCGAAGATATCCCACAAGTAGAGTTACTAAGGTACCTTGGAGTTATTTACAACGGAAATCTTAACTGGCGGCCACATATTGAATATATTGCGACAAAAGGAGCTCGTACAAAAGGCATTTTGCGCAAGTTGAGCAATAAAAGAACAGGTATGGGAAGAAAATCCTTCTTGATGGTTCCATCATACATCATACGTGATGTTCCATCATACAAGCTATACAGGCCGATAGTTTTGTTAGAACGAGAGGCACTACGTCTGTGCTAAGGCCTTCCAAAATACACTGCAAATGCCGCATTATACCTGGAAGCGAGAATCCCACCCCTATTATGCTGAGTTCACCTTCTGACCACTCGGACCTTATTAAGGCTATATGAATCACCATTAAACCATCCTCAAATTATTTTTCATCTCCGATCCAGAATTATTTTTTCCTCTTCTTTGGCCCAGGTTTCGTAGACCACAGATCGTATTTGTGCAAACATTACTTGAACCACAAAATGTGCAAATTCGCGACCTGCTTCCTAATAATACGCATTGAAATTACCCAGAGATCAGGTTCGATGACATTTTCCCAAACCACGCGAAACTACTCCCTTACGGCATCTTAAACCCCATGTTGCAAGATTACCTAAGCACTCTAGAAACAACAATATTATTGCAACAGATGCCTCACAGTGCGAGGAAAAAGCTGGCATTGGAATATTTTGTCCTGCACTCGACTGGCCTTTTTCTTTTAGATTGCCTGATTTTGTGCCTATTTTTCTGGCTGAGTTGTTAGCACTAACACTAGCTTTACGTAAATTACACCAAATGATTACAATGGCTGCTATTCTTACTGACTCCCTTTGTGTATGCTCTTGCTTTACCGCTGCTAATGAGTCACCCATGCGAAAACTCTTCCACTTACTAGTTCTTGCCCATGTGCAATGTGTTCATTTGATTTGGGTGCGTGGTCATAAAAGGTTTGTTTTTTGATGAAACTGCCAATTCAGTGGTAAATCCATCACTATCCGGCCCTGTTCTTCCTGTTCTACCAGTGACAGCACAGATCACGGCGGCAAGATTTCGGATGCGATCAATTAGATTAGCCTTATCAAACCCACATTTGACTGCTTCTCCAGAGTATAAGCACCTGGCATTTCCCTGACATAGCGAATCCTCTTGCACAAATACTCTTGAGGTCTGCCTCACCAAATTACGCTGCCACATTCCCTCCCTAAATTTCTGTGTACACAGGTCGGGTTTGGTTCCCTCCCCCTCTCTCCTTTTTGTGATGAGGAGGAGACGATACAGCGCTTTCTTCTATCTTGTCACCGCTTTACTGCGTTAAGAAAAAGATTAATTGTTGGAAATACCTTTTCGAAGGATAGGCCTGGACTTGACAGAACCTGCAATTCTTTCGTTCGGGGCGTCCATTTTGGGGATTCAGCCACTGGGATGCATGCTTCGCTGTCCAAACATTCCTTACAGAATCTAAACGAATGGCATTATGAAACATCACTCCAGCGCAGAAGTGAACAGTCCGGAAATCGTGTTGGCTATCTCTTCTCGTCTGTGTTGAATTATGCGCTGGAACGATGTTTCATAATGCTAATCACAACCCACAAGCCCAGCTGTCCATAAATAGCGGAACGAATGTCCCGCTAAATTCTTTTTTTGTTTTTACTTTTAAATTATTTATTACTAATTCAATATGACCTTCCTGAATTTATCTTAACAGCTCATTCTACACTATTCAATGCTATACCCATTGATATTAGGAAATTTATGCTCCATATTATTTTGGAATGGAGGAGGAGGAGGAATAAACATTTATTGATGAGGCAAAAAAAAAATGGTGGAAGGGAGCGGTGCAGGGTGGGTCCCTATTCCAAGACTCCAGTGGCCATCGCGACCCGCCCAGCTTGGTCCAAGAGGCCTTTCTGGGCCTCAAGGTCAGCAAGAGCGAGGATGGCCTCCCAGGGCTCCCTTAGCAAGGTGAGTACCAAAGGTGAATTAATGGCATGAGGTCTTTTGGCGCACTCCCATGTTACGTGAGGCAATGAAGGCCATGACCCGCACCACGGGCAAGAGTTAGTGTACAAGGTTGGGTTTATTTTATGGTATCTACCCAAATGTGGGTAGGTATCCGTCTGTATTCTTCTATATTTCTGCGCCTCCTCTACATTGAGTAGTTTGTGGGGTGGGGCGTACTGTTGCCGTGTTCTTCGCTGGTGCTCCAGTATATCGCGGACCAGTAGGCGATCGTCTTTTTCATCGTTGTGCGTATCTCCAGCTCGGTTAGTAAAGCCTCGAGCTAGAGTGTGTGCCTGTTCGTTTCCCGAGATACCCTCGTGGCCAGGACACCATAATATTGCATGATCTTCTTTCAATGTGTCGCCTATGATCTTAAGGGCGACTTGTGGTATGTTGCCTTGTAGGTACATTCTGCATGCCACTTGTGAATCGGACATTATTAAAGCTGAGCTGCTTTGCTTTTCCTTGTATGCGATAGCGAGAGCAATCGCCGCTGCTTCCGCTGTAGCAGTGCACCTAGTACGTATCGAGGCTGATGTGTGAAGCGTTCCCTGGCGTGTGGGTTGAACTGCCACTATTACATGTCCTTTGCTAAATCTAGCTGCATCAGTATACATTACATCTTGATTACTGCCGAAGGTTTTCTGAAGATGTTTAGCTCTCGCTTGTCTTCTCGCTGTGTGATAAGTTTTGTTCATGTTGCGTGGGATTGGGGAGACCACTATGCGCTCGCGTATTGGATCCGGCATTGCGGTCGTTTGTTCCCTGGAGTACTGCGGTCGCAATGGGTAACCTAAACGCGACAGAACGTTTTTACCTGTGCTTGTGAGGCATAGTCGTTCTCTTTGTGTCATGAGAACGGCTGCTCTTAACTCTTCAAATGTGTTGTATATGCCTAGAGCTTGCACCCTCTCGTTTGCCGCATTCTTAGGAAGCCCAAGCGCTGCCTTATACGCGCCACGTATTAGTAGGTCGATTTCTTTGATTTCCGACGGGGTTAGCTCTTGATATGGTAGTCCGTATGTTATTTTGCTAAGAATAAAAGCCTGGACTAGTGTTATGGTTTCGTTTTCGTGGAGCCCTTTACCTTTCTTTGTAATTCTGCTAATTAGTCTAGCGATGCTCCTCGTGCTTGATTTTAGAGTCGCAATGGTGTGAGTGGCTCTTTTGTTGCTTTGTAACCATAGTCCTAGTATTCTGATCATATTTCTTTCTGGTAACGTCTGGTCACCCATAGTTAGGTGGATGTTCGGTTTGTTTCTGTAGTTACGCCCGTGGATCCGGATAAACTCAGATTTTTCCGGAGCGCATTGCATACCGTTTTGTTCTGCGAAGTCCTTCACCGAGTCGATAGCCTCCTGGATAGTTTGTTCTTTTTGCCCTAACGAGCCTTTGCAGGCCCATAACGTGATGTCGTCTGCGTAAAACGCGAAGTTGAGGTCGTTAATTTTCTCTAGTTGTCGTGCCAAGCGGTTCATTGCGACATTAAATAGAAGTGGTGAGAGGATGGCACCCTGTGGTGTGCCTCTGTTAGGCATTGGGAGTTTGGAAGATCGAATATTTTCCATACCTATTGTGGCTTTACGTTCAGTAAGGAAAGAGCGGATGTAATTGTGGATCCTAATTCCACAGCCCATTCTTTCGAGCTCTTCAAGTATGAGGGTATGGGAGATCGTATCAAAAGCGCTTTTTAAGTCAAGTGCTGCTATGATGTTCTCTCCCCCTGTAGGTACATTTTGCAGCACGTCATCTCGTAGCCTTACGAATATGTCTTGTGTAGAAAGATGTTGTCTGAAGCCGTACATGTTGTGCGAGAGAAGTTCGTGCCCTTCAATATAGCTGGTAAGCCTGATATGAAGGACCTTTTCGAAAAGTTTGCCTAAGCAGGAGGTTAGCGATACTGGCCTGAGATTCTGCAATGTTCTAGCTTTCCCCGGTTTAGGTATTAATATGATGGTCGCTTCTTTCCATTGATTAGGAAGCTCTCCCGTTTCCCAGATTTTCTCATTGAAGTACCGGGTTAGGCGTTCCAGTTGCTGATCACTCATATTTCTTAACATAGCATTCGTGATGCCGTCCTCGCCTGAGGCTGAGTTACGTTTTAATGCAAGAGCGGCGGCATATACTTCTTGTTTCGTTATGGGTGCATCAAGCTTGGGATTATCCATGCCTTTGTACTCTCTCTTATCGATGTTATCTCCTCCTGTCCCGATGTATCTGTCTGCCAGGGTTTGGATCAAGGATGCGTCATCCCCCTTAAACTCTCCTACCAATGTGCGTAATGCTCTAGTAGTGACTGTTTTTGTATTGTATGGATCAAGCATGCTCCGTAAAATTGCCCATGTTTTGGTTGTTGAGAGCGTTCCCCGTAACGAGTCACAAAATTGTATCCAGTTGTTCGCTTGTAGTTGCCTAGCATACTCATTTGCTTGTTCTGTCAGTTGTTCAATTCTAGCTCTGAGCTTTCTGTTTAAGCGCTGTCTCTTCCATCGTTTAGTAAGACTTCGCCTGCCTTCCCACATATGGACGAGGTGGGGATCCACTACCGGTGTTTTTTCGCTTAGCGCGACGTGCTTTGTGTTAGTTTGGTATGCCTGCATCATTTCGTCTACCCATTCTTCTATTGAATCTATTGGATGCTGAGGGGTCGGGTAATGTCTATATGCAGTCCAGTCTGTAAGTTTCGCGTTTCTCAAAGGCTTTCTTAATTTGGGAGTCGTAGTGGAGTAACTAATAATATAATGGTCACTTCCCAGATTTTCATCCAGGTTCCTCCACTGTCCCTCTTTTACGTTAAATGTAAAGGTGAGGTCTGGGTACGTGTCTCCGCAGACGCTATTTCCAAGTCTCGTGGGGGCGAGGGGTAAGGTCTCTAGTTGCATGTTATATTTGTCTACTGCTTCTACTAGGTTTCTGCCCTTTTTTGTATTTGTCCTATAACCCCAATTGGTGTGGGGAGCATTAAAATCCCCGACTAAAATAAACCTGTCTTTTTTTTCCAGATGTCCAAGCGCCCATTCAAGCATCTCGGGAAACGCAGTCTGCCGTTCTTTCGGTGGGCTGTACACGTTGCCAATAAACGTTTTGGTTTTACTCCTTTTTGTAGTGTGTAATTCGATCAATTGGTGCTCCGTTGAGCATTGGGGATAATAGTGTTCACTGGCCGCGATATTCTTGTGCACCAGCGTCGCCACTCTAGGATACATGGGATTTTGAAAGGTGTAGTAGTCTCTAAGCTTAACTACTCCCTTTCCAACTTCCTGAAGACAGATGACGTCCGGTTGAATAATGGCGGCGTCTAAATAAGCTTGTAGCGCTGCCGCTCTTTTCTGAAAAGAGCGGCAGTTCCATTGCCATATCTCAGCGGTGTCCGTGGTTCGGGTTGTTTTACTGGCCATGGTTAGGTACGATTTCGGTATCCGTCGAATCGGAAACAGCCCCGTTTTTTACCTTTCTCGCCGTCGGTGTTCCGGGGTTACTGCTGGCTCTTTTGCGTGATGTTTGCTGCAGTTTAGACATTTGTTCGTCTACATAAACTTTGTGGTTCTGCACCTCAGCAAATAACTGCTGTTGAAACGTTTGCAGAGCCTGAATTTGTTCTACTACCTGATTCATCATTCTTTCAATGTTGCTAATTGTTGTCTGTTGGGCGGCAGGTTTATCCCCTTGTGCTGGTTTAGCTTGCCCAATTTTGGTATTCTGAAATTGTGCCTTCAGCGTTGCCATCTCTATTTTAAGTTCTTCTACTGTTTTTTTAAGCTGACGATTTTCAGAAACGATTCTTTGGTACTCAGGGTTGGCGGTTATTGGAGCCCCTTTTTGTGCCATCCCCGCCCAGCTCACCTTATGCTGGGTCGAGTCTCCCGTTGCCACTGTAGTCCTGGATGGGGTAGGGGATCTAGAGGACATTCGGTGGTGTCTGGAGGCGGAGTGGTCAGAGAGCCCTTGGTCTGGATTCTTCTGTCGTTCTTGCGATCTTGATTTTCGAATTTGGGGTTGCGACGTTGGAATGTCCCCTTGAGTCCGCAGTGGAGGCCAATCGTCATCGTCCGTATCGTCTGTGTCAGACCATCTCCGTTTTGGCGACGATGACTTGATCGCCTTGCCCGGCGTTTTGACGGCCATCCGGTTTGGTGATTTTGGCTGCGGTCGCTGTGGTGGTAGCTTGAAACGACGTTTACACTCCTTGGATCCCGTGAGATGCTTTTCTCCGCAGGTAGCGCAAACAGGGTTGCAGTCGTGGTCTGGTTGTGGCTCCCGAGTGCCGCAGTTGTGACATACCGGCAGGTGGGGATTCGGGCAGACGTCCGTTCTGTGACCCGTTTGCTTGCAAGTCTTGCAGAATTGTATGGTATTCTTGTATGGGAAGCAGGGAAGCTCCCCTCCCATATAGTAGACGTATCGCGGTACGATGGGGCCAAAGAAGGTAATTACCGCTGTTTTCGTTTCACCCAACATCCTAGCTCTTAGTATGTCGACGCCTTGCGTACGAAGACGCAGGTTGGCTAGAAGGGTTTCAGGGCTTGTGTGAAGAGCGATGCCATGTATCACTCCTTTCTTTGTGTCTTCGCCTACTGCTGCGTACGCACTCACTGCGTGCAGTCGACCATTTAAGGTGAGGCCTGTAATTCTTCTTGCAATATTCGCCACCTCTTCTGTAGGGGTTGAGATAATAAAAATGTTTGATCCTGGTTTCAATCTCAGCAGGAACTGGTTTCCATTCACTTTTCCTTGGCAGGCGTTTATAACTGCTTCTGCGATCTGTGGCGCCGTAAGTTCCCTGATAGGGAGACCTTGGTGAGGGCGCACGATCACTTTAATGTCGTCCTTAGGCAGTGGTGGAAGCCGCCTTGTCTTGAATTTCTTTTTATTCGCTGGTTGTACCGGGGGCTTGAACGATGGGCCCGATGATTCGTAGCCACCCTCGGAAAAAGTGGCCTTTTTGCCCGCTCGTGCGAGCGCCTTCTTTTGGCGCACGGTCAAAACCGTTTGCCAATCTCCGTCGTCGTCTTGGCGTCCATGGGGTCCGCCAGTTGCTTCGGTACTCCGGAGGACCATGCAATCCTCATTAGCGGTTTCTTGGTATTCCATCTCATCCCGGTCCACGTCCGAGGAGGTGAGTTGCGCGTTGGGTGTTTTCTCGGGGCCTGCTGCCTCATTAAACGTTGTCGTCGGCGTTCTCGGCGCTTCCGTAGCTGGAGTCGGCGTAAGCGTCGCCATCTGTCGCGGCCGCGTCGCCGACGCGTTCCGCGTACCAGCGGCCGCCGCTTCACCGTCGCCGTTAGCGTTCACACTTCACACACGTTTTGGCCCGTCACAAAGGTTTGGCGAGGTGCTCACCGGAAAGTTTGATGTCTGCAGTGTCCTCACAGCTTGCCGAACCTCGTGAAGTCCTCGAAGTTCAGGTCACAGCACAAGATAACTCTCAAAAAACGAAAAGAGATGGGAGCCCATCCTGAGCTGACCGCTCTAGTCGACGCCACCTAGCGGTCTCCTATTTTGGAATAATTCAACCATTTCTTGGTCAATCCCCCATCGTGGGTAGGAGCCACACGTGTCACAGGCTCCAACAACAACAAGTGGTGTACAAACAAGGGAAGCAGGCGACCCGGGTGCTGGTTCTCTATAGTCTTCAATGTACGTCATTTCGGGTGACCGGTAACAGCGACGTATTTATTAGTTTGGGCAGAGTGACCTAGAATAACAGTAGTTTCGGTATGAAGAACATCCATTTTCGCAGGCGTTTTCTGTAGCGCCTACTCGCATTTAAGGCGTAAAATTCTCCAGAGAGGCAATATCATATGTGTAAATTATCTGAAAATGGGCTATTTACGCAGTTCAGAATTTTGTTGCAGTTGGCTTTTAAGAACGTGCAGTTCTCTGAAACAAAGCAGTTCCCATTGCATAATGTGCGCGGCAGTAAGGCAGTAATGGGGCGGAGCCACAGGTCGTGCATGGATGTATCCATGTTGTGTCCGGCAGGCTCGGTAGAAGCATACGCCCTACCGGCAACCATCAGAAGGAAGCGGTAAAAGACCGGGAATCTCGGAGATAACAACTAATCGCGAACTCCGGCCCACAGCGCGATTGCGGGCGTTCTGTCCACGCGCCCAGACGTTCACAGACCTTGAGGCGGGAGTCCATGGCCTGGCAAAATCACGAAGTATAGCGAGGCAGTGGCCAGCGCTTGACTGGTAGCGCCGATGTAGTGTAGTCTTGGTGGCGCGGGTCCTGAGCCCAATGGTCCATCTTCAACTCGCCGTTCGGAGACCGACCTTCTTACGCCATTTCCTGTAACTCACCCGCGTTCTGCAACGCGTTTCCCCCTTCGCTTCGTGTTTTCCGAACGATCGGTCTGCCTCAGAACTCCGTGATTTTCACCGATCGGCCTACTTGAGCTCCTTGGAATCAAACGAGTGGTCCCTTTTTTTTTTATTTCTTTCTCTCGCAGCATGCTCTCTTGTTTTTAGCTCTTCGTCGCTGTCTCCTCTCGCGCACCTCTCTCACGTCCGCGCACGAAGTCTTAAATGTCTACTTTCCCTTATTCTCGAGAAACCCAACATTCGCCCGCTCGTACTCCACATATCATTGAATTTGAGAAGCCTTTGTTTCAAAGGGTGACCTTTGGCCACGGTGTGAGATACATATAGCTTAGTTTGGGAAACTTCTCGGCTTGCTTGCGAGACGTGATCGACCAGAGAAAGAATATATATATTAAACCTTTCCTTTGACCTAAGCCGGAATAAGGTACCCGGTAAAGGCAAGAACATCTCCTACTGCAAAAGCAAAGAAAGCGTTAATTCTTGCGTCTCCTTGTGGTGCGGCCCAGTCATCGTGTGACGGCACCTTGAGAAGTCTAGCGTACTTGCTCGATTGAAGTAGGAGAGAAAGGCTCTACTACAGGAGTCGATTCCTAGCATCCACCCCGCCATTCCCACTAGCCTACACATAGCCAAGTGGTGATTTGGGTAAGTTAGTTATGCATTGCGAAATGTATTAGGCATGAGACACTTTAACTCCAGTTTTCGCCGAACTTTGTGTGACCTTGAGCAGAAAGCCAGAGCAGTTCCGGGCTCTCAAACGAGGACACCCCGTCAAGTTGCGAGAACAAAACAAGATCATCCGGGCAACCAGTCAAAACATAAGAAAATGCGGTCTCTGATTTACAACCCCTTGTACAGGACAGCATTACATACGCTAGATATGCCCCAAGCAAGTTACAAAAAATATTGGTTCCAAGCTCTTCCTAATACTTGTTCACAACATCACTCGAGCTGTAACATGTAGTACGCTGAAGTTTTATGGGAGAGCCAGCAATTTATTTTACGCGAGAATACGCAGACAACGAAAAGGAATACAGGACGCACGAAGCACTTCGTGTGACCTGTACCTCCTGTCTTTGTCCCCATCTTTTAGCGCAAGAAAAAAAAAAACATTTCTCTACCCAGCGGAGCTCAGGTTATGTTGCCCAAAGCGACAGCTAAGGCTTCCGTGACTCCGGACGTCTTTATCAGATGAACGCAAGTAGGTTCCGCCATACTACCACGTGATCACGAACGTCGATCTCGGGGATCTGAGATGCTTTCCTGTCACTGCCAGCCTCAGAGACTCATAAAAACGTGTCAGTGAAGTTTAGTGACCACTTCTATACAGGAGCAGCACTGCAATGCACTTTCCTAAGTTGAGGTGGAGTACTGGGTGGAGGAAAATACTGTATTACAGGGTTTATTCCTGTCGCAGCATTGACAGCTTTAAGGCGCGCGTCGATTATTTCCATCCGCTCACTTGTTCAGAGGTTGCAGAGAACTGCCTTTAATCTTGTATTTCTAAAAGCACGTTTCTGAAGCGCCACAGGCGCGCAGTTAGCGTCGCGGTAAAGGCTCAATCTGTTTGGCATCACATCGATGACAGCGTTTCGTTAGGACGCTACTTTTTTAAGGAATATTTCACGCATGATTTATTTATTTATTTATAGATACGGCGATCTGAAATCAGATCATAGCAGGGTGGGTATACATAGAAATATACAAGCCTGTAAACACATACAAAATTCAACACATACGCAGGCTTTTTCAGACATTCGTGAAGAATACATAACATACAAGAAAAAACATACAAGCAGATAAACCACATGAATTCATAACATTTGGAAGCATTTTCAAACATTGTTAAGGAATTCTGGGTAACAATATCAGAATTAAGATTATTCCAGTCTGTTATTGTCCTAGGAAAAAATGAATATTTGGAACAGTTATGCCGTGTGTTGATGGGGGTTATCGGTAAAGCATGCCTTTGTCTCGTGTTATAACCTGATGAGTGAGTAAAGAACTTGGAAGTGTTAACCTTATAGTGGCCGTTTACAAGTTGAAAGAGGAAGTTTAATCGACAGATACGGTTGCGCACAGTCACCGGGGGTAATCCACTGCGCCTTGCGAGCACACAAACAGACGCGCGGCCGTATGAGTTAAAAACAAACCTAACTATTTTATGCTGTACACGTTCCAGTTTTTTAATATTGGTTAGAGTGAATGGGTTCCAAATAATTACGGCATATTCCAACAACGGACGAATGCAGGAATTGTACGCCAGTAAACGAACACCGGACGTAGATGATTTCAGTGAGCGCCTCAAGAAAAACAGTTTACGCAAAGAATTTGCAACAACAGTATCTATGTGCTTCGTCCAGGAAAGCTCATTGGTTATCCATAGGCCCAACTATTTGTACTCTCTTACCTCTGATAGAGATACGTTGTCAACATTATATGCAAATTGAAGAGGTTCTTTCTTACGTGTGATTCTCATAAAAACAGTTTTTTCAAAATTAATAGACATTTGCCGTTGTTCGCACCAAGCAGTGGCCTTTGCTAGGTCATTATTGAGACGCACCTGATCATCAACAGAAGATATCTTTTCATACAAAATACAGTCATCTGCGTAAAGTTTCACGGAAACTGAAAGTTCTGCGATTATGTCATTTATAAATAATAGAAATAAAAGTGGTCCCAAAATGGATCCCTACGGGCTCCAGGCGAAACCTCTGTATTGTTAGAAGAAGTATTGTTTAAGGTGACAAATTGGTGTCTGTTAGTAAGATAGGCTCTGATCCATTGAAGTATCTGTTCATTTTTTATATATTACCCTAATTTATGGATTAATTTGTTATATGATACCTTGTCAGATGCTTTACGAAAATCCATGAACAGAATATCTGTTTGCTTCCCTTCATTAATTGCCTGTGCAAGATCGTGAAAACTCTCAACTAATTGAGTACATGTAGAAAACCTATGCCTGGAATCGTGTTGGGCATCTGTAAGTACCTTGTGCTCTTCTAAGAAACCTACTATATGTTTATGAATTATATGCTCTAAAATTTTGCATGATGTAGATGTAAGAGGTACTGGTCGGTAGTTGTCTATGTGTTTTTTTTCCCAGATTTATGTAAAGGTTTGATTTCGGCCGTCCTCCAGTCATCCGGTAGGGAACCATCGCGTAAAGATCTGGTGAATACGACATATAGGTACTTAGCACACCATTCCACATAACGCTTTACAAACGCGTTTGGTATTTTATCTGGTCCTGGTGACTATTTAGTATCAACGTTCAATAGCAAAGTAAAAACGCCGCTCTCAGAAATGACAACGTCAGATATAGCAGGAAGCGATATAGAAAATTTGGAAAGGCAACCATTTTCTTTGGTAAATACCGACTGGAAGAATTTGTTAAAAGCAGAACAAACGACAGTCTCACCAATTACACATTTGCCGTCTGTCACGAACCCACTGGTAGAAGAAGATTTAGGTGTGATTTGGTGCCAGAATCTCTCGAGAGACGTTTTAATAAACGAAGGCAGGATCGTTCCGTAATATTTTTCTTTGTCGCAAATTATTTTCTGTTTTAGTTGTTCTGAAGTGCCTTCTACAATAGATTTTAAGGTTAGATTTGTTCTTGCTTTCACTTTTAACCTTTTAAGCCTTCGCTGTAAGCGTACATCTCGCGAGAAATCCACGGGTTATGGTGCACAGAAGATTTTGCAATTGTGGGAACGAAACGTGGGATACCTTCAGAGACAATTCCCATAAAAGAAATCTATTAGTCGTTTACATTGGAAGTGCAGTTTCTGAAGTCATCGAAGTAGAATGCAAGCATATCCAGAATAGATTCATCATCAGCACGAGAAAAATTGGGAAACAAATGAACACCGTTTTTGCGATCAGGGTAGACATTTGACAAGCACAAGAAGACAGCTTTGTGATCAGAAATGCCGTTTGTGACTTCACAGGTTATCGCATTTCGGATGGCGCCACTTACAAAAAATATGTCCAGAATTGAGCCTACGGCTCCCTGTACTCTCGTGAAATTGTTTACCATTTGCAGTAAGTCAAACGTGAACACAATATCAAAGATTGTGTTATCAATACTGTGAGCAGAATGCAATGAAAAGATGTGCCAATCAATGTTTGGTAAATTAAAGTGTCCTGCCAGTATTATTCTGTCATATGATTTTACATGGCAGTGCATATATTCCCGTAAGTTTTCAAGTACCGCCGCAGAAGAGTTTGGAGGCCTATAAAAAACACCAAGGATGAAGCGGACCTTGTTGATGTATGCTTTGCAAAAGACAGCTTAAATATCTTGCGCATCGGGCATACTTAAAAGTTGCATTGATGATTTGTACAAAATGGCCACTCCTCCACCTCTTCTGTCGCGGTCACACCGAAAGACCTTATAGCCCTTAGGAACAAACTAACTGTTAAATATTGCATTACTCAACCGTGTCTCTGTAAGCATGGCAACGTCTGCATTATGAGAGAACAGCATCTTTGTGCAAAAGGGCCATAGCTTTCCCGCTGGGCAACTGCACGCAAGTATTTAATACAAATCGGTGTCAATGGAGAAAAAAATATCGGGTTGAACAACTGTGTGACGCATTCAGTCGTTGTCAAACAAGAGCTGTGCGAATCAAGCTACCTCGTTTAAGACATATGGGGAAAATGCCATCAATAGATAAAGCTGACAAAGGCCAATATGACACGAAGGTGCCGATTATAATTGTGACGAGTGCTGCGATGGCTTGAAAGCATAGCTGCGGTAACAGATCACGGCTAAACAATTGCGTAATTTCCAGGTATAAGATCGTCTTTGCAAGCACTAGAATTATTTTAAACGTTTCATTGAGTTTTGCCAGATCTTGTAGTCTTGAAGGGGTTATACCATGAAGGAGCTCGAATATCTCCCTTTTCACAAGGGACCCCTATCACAAAGAGATACTTCTTTTACGTGTGTCACCGAACACGAGGGACATTTCAGTAGATGTCCCCTAGCCTGATGGTTTTATGAGTACTCGTGTACCAGAGGTATCAGCCCCCCGTTCATCGACAAAGACACGTGTATTCTTTCAGAGCTTCGCACTTCAAATGTGAGACAAGAAACAATCTTGATATCAAAATAGAGCGTGGAGCACTCCGTGTATACATTTGCTGTGTTTTGTGCAGGTTAATGCCATTACTATAAAGCAGTTGTTGTGGCCCGGAGCAACGATTCCTTACATCATATCCCCTGGTAAGTTGAAACCGTCCAAGAAAGAGTGCACAAAAGTGTATATATGCTAGCTTAATAGACGTATGAAAGACGGTGTAGCGCCCACAGACGCTGCTACGCGCGGACGCGAAAGGTCGGCGCTCTTGGTCGGCAATGAAAGAAGATGAGGAAAATAACGTTGGCCAGCACGTGCTCACGGCGCAAACTCGGCACGTGCCAGTACGTTCTAAGAGCCCGCTACGCTGGTCCTCTGATTCTGGCGCGCCGCTGCGACCCCTTGGTTCGGGACAACTGCACTAAGGCTTCTGTGGAGTACATGGGCACAAAATTGAACACTGACATTATCTGAAGCGTGTTGAGTGCGAAAGACGATTTAGAGGGTATTTCCAATGTCATTCGTGCCAACAAATTTCCTTTTCGTTGTTGCTAGCAGGTCAACTAGCTTAAATATGATTCTTCCTGCGTAACAATTGGTTGGTGTCTTTTGTTGTTTTACTGTACATTGTTCGTTACAGAACGTATTGTGGATGGACCACTGGTCACAATGGGTCACTATTACATTAACAATTTCATTTGAAGCGTTGCAGTTCTTTGAAACGAAGGATTAATGAGCAAGTTACTTGCAACCTTCCGGCAAGGCTAATGCTTCGCTTCCACGCTAAAGAACATCGATTATTTTGCTTGACATTGACTTAATGCACTGCCGGATAGTGTGCTTGGAATTTTTTGAAATGGAACGCCGCCCACTGTAAAGGACAAATGCTGGACTTCCAATATCGTTCAACTTTCTTTTCCAGTATTTCCCAAGTTCGAAAGTATGAAAAAGTAAAAGCAGCACATGAAATGCCATGGAAATCGCGTTCTTCACCGTGTTTGAGTTCTGAAATAGAGCTTGAAGATTGGCCACTGCAGATGCAATGTAAATTCTTGCATTTCTACAGTCCATAACAAAGCATACATTGGGCATACTAGGCACTACCGAATGACCGCATGCCTGAGAATCGTCATACTTTAAAGGAACCTCCTTGATTGATTTCTCATAGCATTGCATATAATGTTCCTGCTTGCCGTCAGCTAATCCCAACAAATTTCGTTATGCCAGTAAATATACTAGAAGTGCCGAAATCTCCGAAGCCTTATTTCATTAAGAAGCGCGAAGCGTGCGCAAAGCGTACATCACTATCGCTATTAGACCGCGAATTTTTGTCTTGTAGGCATTGCATTCATGAGATGTTTCTATTTTACCTAGTTTTTGCTTGCCTCCTCTTTGCCTTTGAATAAATAAAATAAACAAGTTGTAATAAATGCTTCTTGTGTCTCAGTATCCAATAACATGAATATCGGATATCTAAGAGCTCCTACACCGTGAATACCTGCAAACTAACGCAGCCGCCCTCTTGTGTGTTGTCAGACATTCCAGTGTGTGTATATAGGCTGTTGTAGGCGTTCGTTAAACGGTTCCGACATTCGTATATCTACTTTTTTTGTCACGGGTGCGCAAATAGTACTTTTATAGTTTTCAAGTTTTTTTCTTTCTACAACTTCATTAGAAGATATGAAACAAGGATTCAAGGCATACGAACGTCGCCTTGCCACCCTGACTGCAACTCTGTCCTTTCAGCACTATGAGCTAGCACACGTACAGGATAATGTTTTACTGGTTGGTCCGTAATACAGAAGTGGGGGTAATTGGCTAGCGCTAGGAATGCCTCGAATAGGAATGAGCACAAGGAAAAGGAAGTCCCCCTTCCTGTCGTGGTGTCATCCGAGGTATTCACGGAGCTGTTACATAGGTCCGAATTCTCTTGGTAGCTGACATGCGAAACACAGTTGTGTGGAAATCAGTACACATGTCTCGAAAATTCAGTGGCATTTTATGATTTGTCATATGTGAACTCATAAATACAAAGCTGAGAGTATTTAATCTTCTCGTGCAAGCTACTGTCGCTCGTGAAAGAATTCAACATTGAAATCAATGTGGGCCTTCTCTCACATTGCAAATTGCCAACATGGTGTTCATGCGCACGCAGAACTCTCGCATAGAACTAAACAGAAAGCCCCAAAGAGCAACACAGCACGACTTAAGACAACCTCGCTCTCTTTCCCTCACATTGAATCGCAGTGCAGCCTCCGCAATAAGGTATTTTGGTGGGGAGTCTCACTATTCCATCCGGTAAGGAGAGGATATGCCTATACTGAATGCAATGAGCTGAAGCAAGGTCGATAGTTGTGCGACTTGGTTAACCCTCATTTATAAAACAGCGACACGAGGATCAGAGACGAGAGAAACAGCCCACCTTAATTGCGCTGTCGGATAGATTACGTATTGTGAAGGGGAAAATTCTCATGTATCCGAATGGAGCCCGAAACAACAAATGAAACCAAGACAGATTTCTCAGAAAGAAAGTTTGGCAGCTGAGAAAAAAACATAGCCCTGGTACGGCATTCAAACGCGGGACCAACGCCTTTCCAGCGTGGTCTACGACTTTGGGTAACCAGGATTAGCTCAAGCGGTAGGGTGAACGCCCCGGAAAGGTGTTGGTTGCGGGTGCGAATCTCTGTGTCCAGATGCTACACACACACACACACCTAATATATATATATATATATATATATATATATATATATATATATATATATATATATATATATATATATATATATATAGTCATATCATAAGAAGCCAACAAACGCTGGACACCAAGGACAGCACAGGGGAAATTATTCGTGCTTCATAAAGGAAGTAAAGGAACCGTACATTATTGGAAATAAAAGTGGATGAAAAAACGTGCCGCAGGTGGGGAACGATCTGAGAACCTTCGCATTTCGCGTGCGACGGTCTACCAATTGAGCTACCGTGGCACCGTTTCCCCATCCACTTTCTTGGGTATTTATGTTCCCTACTAAAACCCTGGGAGTGTTAGCTAATGCCACCACTCGCAGACCTTTGCGGCAGATATGGAACATTCTTTCTGCTGCGGGGGTCACTAGAAAGTGATATTTTTGGGTGAAAGCAACCGCAGAATAAACCCACACATGCTACCTGAAGGCGTCAATTTTGCCGGATTCGATACTCCAGTTATGTAATGAATGAGAAGAAAGGGGGTTAACCGAAGGGCCCGATTTTTACTAGTCATATCACAAGAAGCCAACAAACACTCGCACCAAGGACAACATAGGGGATGTTAGTCGTGCCTAATAAATGAAACAAAGGACGGCAAGCGAATGGAAGTGAAAGTGGATGAAGAATAAACAAGCAGAAGTGTATCTGTTCGATCACTGTCTTTGTGTGCTGCGGTGACTTTTCTGTTTTTTGGACATTTACGGTTGTCATTGAAGACGTAGAAGGATGTATGCGATCGGACTAACAAGACGTCGGGTGAAGATTCAGCGAGCCAGGCGCCTTACAGGTACGACGTTCCTTTCATGAGGACCTGGCTTTTACTCTGCTACTACAGGGGTCGGAAGCCGATTATTGTCACGAACCTTAAGCTCGTCCAAGTGTAGCAAGCCATCTGGATGATGCTGCAGGCCGTAATGAAAATCCTGGGGCCTTGCAGGCATCACAGAGCTTCATAAAGCCGGCACGTTAGGTTCTTCACAACTCGGAATCAACTACGGCGAATTCAGGAATAATGGCTGACGGTAAAACAGAGAGCAAGAAACCTTTCCTAGAAGGCAGCAAGTATGATGATACAACATCGAATTGTGAGCTAAGTGATGAAGTAGATATGGGTGAAGATGCACCATTTACTTTGGTCGCTTGATGAAGGCGGTGTTCTCGATCCTTATCGTGGAATTTCTTTGCCAGTAGCCAGTCCTGCGACCCATCGACGAAAGGTCCTTAGCGTTTTAGATCAGATCCAATGCTTTGTCTATGCCTGGGTGAGGGTATACATACTTTTTTTGTGCGACCTTATTTAACCAACGACGATCGACGCTGAAACGCAGGGTTCCGTCCTTTCTTCCGTCCCACGGTCTTTTCGACGGCGGGATGATGTTTTCGCGCAGAATTTCATCGGCTTGTTGCCTTATAGCTTCACGTTCTCGCGTCGAAATTCTGTAAGAGCTATGGCGAAGTGGTCAAGCGGATTCTTCCGTTATTATGCGATGCCTTCCAAATGGTGTTTCTCGAATACACGATCACGTCAAGAAGCAGTCTTTGTATCGTTGGAAGAGACTTTTAAACCGCTGCTGCTTACTCAAGAAAAGACGTAAATTTATGTCCAAGGCTCGTTCCTGAACTTTGACAGCCGAGGAAGGTACGATGGAGTACGAGAGGATAAACACATTGCTGGTTTCCACAATTTTCTGGACGTATGCGATCTTTGTGCCCTTGTTGATGTGCTTGAACTCCTCGCTTAAGTTTCTTAATATCGCTTTCGCTTTTTCTCCGTGCAGTTGAGCAATCCCTCTAGCGACAGAAATTTTGCGATCAAGCAGTAGACGTTGGTCACCCTCAATGACGCCTTCTACGTCTGCGGGTGTTCCGGTGCCGACGGAAATGGCCATGTTGGACCGAGGTGGGATGCTGGCTTGGTTTTCAAGCACTCTTGAGGCCCTTTCCAGCAGTATCGCTTCGTCTTTGGACAGCGTTATCGACTTCGACTTGGACTCCCAGTTTAAGTCCGGTCATGCGCTGGAACTCTTCTTGTGCAGTGTCCAGTCGACATTAGAAGGTGTCCTCCTGCTGTCCGGATATTAGGGCCGTCCCATGTAGTCTTGACTTTCTTCAGCTTGGCGGTGAAAGGTCCACTGGTGACGGAGTAGTCTGCTACCGTGTCACATTTGAGCGGTGATGGTGTGGCCCTCGAAAAGCACATCGAGCTTGGTGGTTCGTCAAGATATAACTTGAAGCATCGTTGACATCGGCGAAGGAGGATATTCGGTATTTAGGCGTACAACAACCGCACCTCCATCGGCTGCGTTTTTAGTTTTCCGAATATAGGCTTACAGACCGGCCGCGTGCTGGCCCCTGTGTGCGGTCACCGCTGCAGTGACTGGTAGCGTTCTGGTGACGGCGAACGCAAAGAACGTTCGGGTCTCCACTATGTTGCGGCGATGTGGTCGGCGATGCCACGAGGCCGTTCGCCAAGCTGTTAACAAGGCGCTTTGACAACGAAGTCTCGCAGTTCCAAGACGTGGTAATGGCACTAACGGTAGACATCGCCCGTTTCTTCGCGGTGGTAGCAGAGTGAGCGGTGGTGTGGAGCAGATCATACATACATGTGTGTCTTCATTGGGTAGCTCCGCTTGGCGACGAGAGGGCTGGCTGCTGCGGTGGCGAATGACGCAACGGCTGCGTTAGCGGGTCTTGGCGCGGAGAGCGAGCGTGGCGGCGGGCTACGGCGGCGCAGGTCTTCGCTTCCGGCCGAGGCTGCGGTGATTCGGAGACTCCAAGTTACGGCTGAATTTCCCCTCGGACGATATCAGCAATAGATGCTACTTGAGGCTGCGTCAAAGGGAACATCCTGCGCAGTTCTTTGCGTGCGGAGGTTCTAATGGTCTCTCGGAGCTCATCAGGACCTAGGGCTTGAATTTCGCTCTTAGGCGAAAGCACTTGGCGGTTGTATTGGCGGGTTGGAATTTCCAGCGCCTTGTTCATTGTCGTTGCCTCTGTGAAAAGCTCAGCTACGGTCTTCTTCGGGTAACGAATGAGTCCGGCGAAAAGTTCTTGCTTTACGTCCCGCATCAGGTAGCGGTCTTTTTACTCGTCGGAAACTCCAGGGTCAGCATTTAGGAAAGGACGGGTCATCTCTTCTGGGAAGATAGCGATGGTTTCGTTGCACAGTTGTCCTCGGGTTTTCAGCAGGGCTTGCGCTCGGTCTTTGCGCACCACACCCATGAAGGTGTGCAGGAAGTCGTGGTGAAGTAGGTGTCACCTTGTTAGGGTGGTTTATCGATTCAAGAACCACATCCTGGCGGCATCCTTCAATGAGGAGAAGACATGGCGCGGCTTGCCATTGCTGTTTCCATTGTTAAATGTGGCAACGCTTCCGAACGTCTCCAGCCAATTTTCCGGGTCTTCAAACGATTATCCACGAAAGGACGGTTGCTCCCTCGGCTGTTACAGCATGGTGGGTGGCGCTGGGGCTGCTTGTGGTTGTTAGCATGGCCATGATATTTCCGATTGTCTCAGGCACAAGTACATGCTCCGGGGGCAGGTTTTGTAGCCTGTCGCTTGCTCGATATTCTGGGGCGACGCTGGTACGTACTGCCTTCTGCGTATGGTGTTGACGGGGGCATCCCATACCTGCACGCAAAAGAACCTTCATCAGATGTCACATTGTCATGACGAAGAAAACAGCCGCAGAACTGCGAATAACGAAACAAACTTTTTATTGGGTGAACTCGTGCCCAGAAAAGCAAGTTACACTCAAAGCCGAAAAGCGGCAAACACAGTTGGCGATCGTCGAAATCTGATTGGCGGGGTAAGCGCGTCAGTTGTAATACAGGAGTCATCGAAGGTTCCACAATAAACGCTCGTGAGCGCGTGTCTTCCAGAAAGTACTACACAATTCACGCCGCGCACAGAATCAGATTACACAAGGTTCGGTGACAACAGGCAACGGATAGAACCATTGATAGCATTAAATAAACGTTCGATACATGCAGGCGCGTCCTGCTCGGTGCGATAACGTTAAGCCTATGCTAGCCGGTAAAACAAGCCGCCAGCTGAGAAAGATAAACAAGTACACGTTTCAATATATATATATATATATATATATATATATATATATATATATATATATATATAACTTTAAATGTGTACTTGTGTACCCCACCTGTACATAGTGATTGCCATCACTTGGGGCCGTAATGGTGTGTGGCTCGCTTGCTGATAGAAAAGGACGACCTGCACCGTAACCCCTGCGGTCATGATCGTTGCTTTCCAGGTTCTCAGTCCTCTCGTCTCTCGCTATGCCTTTTCAGTGTAGCCTTGGAGCTCCGCTCGGCTCTCTACTTTTGTCAACTGCCGTCGGCCATGTAGCGTAAACAGTAGCCCAAACGGCAACTTCCATTGTGCGTGCTGCTGGGGGGACACTTTGTTGGACCATTACTAGCACTCAGAAGGATCTCCGAATGTTCGCTCGTCTCCACGGCGACGATATTCATGTTGGGTTGGAAAATAATGACCACGTATAACACTTCAAGGAATAGCTTTAGTAGATAAATTCATTATGCAAAATAGAAGTGAGGCGTGCAGACAGGACACAAGACTAGAGAAGTGGACAACACGAACGCCGGCGTTCGTGTTGTCCACTTCTCTACTCTTATGTCCTGTCTGCACGCCTCACTTCTATTTTGCATAAAGAATCCTTACCAACTAGCTCAGCTTTCTGTCGTTCTAAATAGATTAACATCAATATCCCAGAAAATGGATGGGAAAATGGCAAAGGCATCGCACGCGTAATGCGAAACTGTGCGATTGTATACCACCGGCTGCCAGTTGTTGTTTCATACACTGCCATGTCCATTGATTTATCATTTCTTTAATTGAATTGTGACCTGCAGATAAATTCCCTGATTCTGTGCTTGGTGGCACGGTATGTTGTAGGCGTATGACGTGACTAAAACAATTTGTTCCATCGGTTTCCCTTCTGCTCGTTCATATATATATATATATATATATATATATATATATATATATATATATATATATATATATATATATATAGCACTGGCGTCATTTGAGCTCTCGAAAAGCGCTGTGAATGGAGGTGAAAGCGGTTTAAATCGTGGATATGGTGCCTGAGATAGTTGTTTCGCATTTATCGCTAAATCTCCATGTAATTTTGCTTAACCAGCGCACCTATGGGGTGGTTGGCAGATACCATAATTCCATCTACTTTTGCGTGATATAATGTTCGCGAAACTGCCTTCGATGCGTAGGGTCCTCTGCTTCTACGCTCACTTGGTCCGAAAAACAGATTTCCTACAAAACGCGTAATTATGCAATAGTCATGTAATTAAGTCATTTACTATCGGGCTAAACCACCTTTTCATTACAGCGGCCGCGTGTAGTGCGGACTGGATCAGCATGACGACAAATATCGCATCAACTCTAGATTGATTGCTAATTCCTAGAAGATATAAATGTTTAGAAGAGCCTACATGGCTTGAGACGGGCTTCTGTAATCAGACGCATTAGCACTTAAAGTTCCCTAGCGAGTTATTTATTCCTTCTTAACCCTATGGTCGAACATTATAATCTTGTGAACTAGGTCATTTAAAGTATTTTTAACGTACGAAAGCTACCAAGTTTCAATGGTTCTGTAATTTTGTGCACTGTTCTTTATTGCAGAGTTGAAGAGTCAATATCAGTTAATCAGGAAAGCCATGGACTCGATAGAGAACGTAACATGCGTTCGCTTTGTTGAACGCACCAACGAGAAAGACTACATCAGAATATTCAGCGGCCGAGGGTGAGTGGTTGTGGTGAAGCGTTTGGTGCTTTCTCGTGTCTTCTGCCAGTGAGTGCAGATGCGCGACACCCCATTAAAGAAATCTACAGATAACATCCGCATCAGAGACTTGTTTAGTCGAATTTTAGCTTGTTCTTTAGCTAAAAGCCGCTAAAACCTCTTACGAAAGTATTTGTAGAAAGCCTATATCAAAGTTTATGAATATGTGTCCCTGAAGTCAATAGGCTTTCACTGATACTTCTTTACAGTAGTCTATAGACAGTCTAGAATTTATGGCCTTACATTTTTTGTCGACTAGTCTACAGTATGTTTGAGAATAGACTGACTATAGACGGTCTATAGATCAATGAAAATTCCTTTTTGTTGACTGTCTGCAGAATGTCTATAGACAAAAGTGTAGTCCTGCTTATGTAGGCTAAGGTCTATGAAATATATATAGGGAAATATCTACAACTATCTATGGACTATTCTTGTAGACGAAGCTATGGTCTGTCTATAGACTTGTGACCTTACACTTATTGCAGATTGTGATCTATAGACTGCGTATAAACAATCAGTATAGACCAGCCTATAGCTAATATACAGATTTTAGATTTACACTTTTCATCGACTAATGTCTATAGATGGTGCCTCAGCCAACACAAATTTAGCGAAGCTGTTCAACGAAGAATGATAATAAAAAAAGACAGTGCAATGAGATGCGATTTTAGGACCTGTGGTTTTCAGATTAAGAGGTCAGACCTGTAGGTCTTTTCATAATAGCGTACCATACTCTAATTTATTATTTTCATTGACCAGCTCGGCTGATATAGCTAGGACACCTTATATAATAGCTATATAGACCACATTTTGACAACTATGATTCGGCAGCTAATTTTATTTTGATGATAAATAAACATCACTGCTGGGGATTGTTAATAAGGAGTTTGTTAGAAATATATATAACATTGATTGTATCGACTTTGGGTATGGGAGCATAGGTAGCAAACGGTTCATAGAAAAAAATGCATGCGGATGCAAGAAGCCGAAAAATGCCAAATGCATGTAGCCATGAATCTTAATTTAAAGCTGCATAAGGATTTGTGCAAATGCACATTAAAGAAATATTAGAGTTACATACAATACATACCCTTGAATGAAGTCTACAATGTATCTACAAGTTAGTTAAAATTTATTTATATATGGTGGCAAAAATTTTTCTACGTATGTTATGCATGTGTACCTGTTGCTTCTCATCTGTACTTATGGATAAATGCTAATAGATTAATAGTGCTCCTCATCCAGCTGCACTCTCATATGCTGCACAAACAGATTAAAATTGTATCGATTCCAATAGTGATGACTCATGAACTGCGATAACAGGAACAAGTACACCAATATTGAAATAACTGTTTACTGCACGATGTAACATACGAATTTATTTAAATGCATGTCTTCTGCTACGACCGATAGAGGCTAGTTATAGACTTTGCAAGCTTGATCGCCAGGCTGGCCTTGATTTTCACGTTATTCGTTCAAAAGGCGCTGCAAGTGAATGCTGCAAATGAGTAGATGCAACAATGTGAGGCAAATCTAGCATGTGGGTGTACTTTTTACGTTCATTAGGGAGCTTAATATGTTTGCTATAACCACTTAAGGGAATGCTTAATTTGCATAAATATGGTTCATGGCTGTTTATCAATACAAATCTGTACCATTACACAATGCGTCATTTATGGTGCGACGAACAGTTCGACAGTCAGAACTGCTGCTGATGTTGAAGCAACAGTTCGTTCCTTTTATGGCAACTTCATGTATGACACAATAATGTACTTATCCCAACTGATTTTTATGCGAATTGCGAAAACAAGGTTACCCTGATGGACAGCCTGCACGTCTTTTTGGCTAGTAATTAAATGTGCCCGCGTAGAATGATATGCTAAGCAGAGTTAATGGAGTATTGATAGCATCATGCCAAATTTTGTACTTTATTTCCATTATTACACAATAAAAAAATCTTTGTCATACTCGTAAACGAAAACATCATTGGTCAAAACTTGAACGGAAGAAACATGGAATAATTGTATTGATATGGTAATTTCCTGGTTTCTTAAATATAATGAGGCCTCTTGGATATGCTGACACGGTTGCAAGTTAGGTATACCACATGAACACCAGAAATACTATGTGAGCACTTTCAGTGTCATAGCAAGACGCATATGCACCTCATGAGAAACAAAACTGGAACTGCTGTTCGAATGAATGCTGTCACAGTAAATTATTTGAGGCGCTCTCAAACATGAGTATTTTTTCTAAGGTTTCGAGGTTGAAGGCTTTTAGTTAACGATGGATAGATAGAACTTATTGACAGGAAAGACAGAGAGGCTGACCTGAGCTAGTGCGCTCCAGTCTGCTACTCTGCACTGGGGAAGAGGAAAGGGGAGTGAAAGTACACGAATTGGCGCTCACGATAAGTAAAGTGGTGATTGCTCTTGCATGTAAGACAGTGGCCCTGCTGCAAGCGCTCGTCTAGCTTGTCTTGCAGAAACTTCAACAATGCTTTAGTTGCCCGCATTGAAGATAACGCAAGCTAATTTATTAAGAAATGCTAAGTCAGTATGCTTCACTTTCATTTTGTTGGAGAAAATGGTAAAAATTTGTCTCAATTTGTTATCAGGTGAAGCGCTTTAAAAATATGTTTAATAGAGAGATTATCTGGAAACTTTGTATGGAATGTACCATGACAGCATACCTATGTTGACGTCTTCGAATTCCCAGATTTTTTTCCAAGCCTTCCCTGGCTGTTTTCATGGAAATGCACTTGCAGTCTATGGCACCAGCAGTTTTAATTGAATAAAACAATATTGTGGCTTAATGCTCGCCAAGTTACTGCCCGTCCATATGCTTTACAGAAACGAATAACGCGTCAGCAACTTGACATGCACTATCAGATTAAAGTGAATTGAATCCATTGTTTAAGAAAGTTGACAAGGGCTTCGGCAAGTTCGTAATTCATGGCAGCAAGAACGCAGCCCGGAGGACAAGGGCACAAAAAGACTCGGACGCAAAGCAAGTGCAATATAGCGAGAGAAAATATTCAATGAGTATTCCTTTTGCGGTTCATTAGTAGCTTTAAATACAATTTGCTCCTGTCACTTATGTCTGTAGTAAATTTGGCTTACCTCTGACTAAAGAATTCATGTTAATACGAATCACTACAATTATAATGTTCATTCTTGTTACACTACGATGAGCAGTTAGACAACCATAGTGGCCGCTGGTGCCAGCAACGATACGTTTCAAGACAGGCTTTTATGACATATAGCGTACTTTTCAAAATAAGAGAAAATACGAGAGTGCCAAAGGATTCCTATAGTAATTGCTGAAACAAAGGTACACGTCTGCACAATCTGTACACTTTTCGGCTGTTAATAAAATACGCCACTGCAGAAGGAACATGCTCAGAATAGGAATTGCAGTTTTGAACGATCGCATAGAGATTTGCAATTTGTTTCTGCTTACAACAGACTGCAGCGTCTTTGTTTCTCATACTATAAGATGAATGCAATATTTGCTACACTTTCAGTGGAATGCTAAGGAATGGGGTGTGTTGGTAAGGTTACATATCAGCTAAAACATGTTACAATCTCTTAAGTGTGCTGATACTGTAAGAACAAGTTGAATGCCCCCTAAATTATTTGGATAATTTGGGGATTATACATTAGGACAAGGGCACCAAAGGGATAATCTGGCCCTTTATTAGAACAGCGCATGTAGTATACAGTCTGTCCGAGACGATGGCACTTGATAAAACCGTAAGGAATATCACAACCCTTATTACGCACAGAAAGGACTTGATACCATGCACGACTATCAGGATGCGATTCTGTGCCCGCAGCTACCTGTAAAACCAGTTGATAAACAGGGAACAATAGCCTGTAAACTGTAGAAAGGCGAAATATAGGAAGGCGCTAACGCTTTTCAGATAGCCAGGAAAATATTTCCTGCTGCCAAACTGTTCAAAATGAGACTCTGCCCCGCCCGCCCTAAAAAAATTATCAAGGTATCATCGAACTCTATGTTTTCGTTTGAAACGTGTAAACGGTGCTTCCACAGATGACTAATTTATTCAGAAAAACATTCATTTGGGCTAGATGGTGCACACTTTAATTAGGAAGGAAGAGCGCCAACTAACACGATCAGAGAGGGAGAACCACGCAGGACAAGCGCCGACTTTATATATCTTTATTCGCCGAAAAATCAGCAAATATAAGGAAAATCACAGGCATGCGCACAAGGACCATAATGCATCATCTGCCAAACCGTTCAAGATATGACGTCTCGTTTTTAAAGAAGGTCAGGGAAATATCACTAACACAGTTTTTTCTCTCTTCTTTATATGGAAGGCCTCTAAAACCTCACGTGTCTTTGTTTCTCTGCTTCTGCCATGAATCTTAATCTCTAGGAACCGTGGTTCACACTTGACGCAGTAGCCATTGTTTCCGTGGCGAATGTTCTGCCGCCTGGTCACACGCTGTGCAAGTTGGGCAATGTCGTGCAAGATGTGCACCAAGATGAGCATCTTGGTGCTCAAGATGAGCACCAAGATGCGTGAGTGACCGTGCAGCTGAACACGTGCGAACATCGCTAAAAGAAGGAGGTGCGCATCTTTCGCAACAATGCGCAACTTGCACTGCGTGTGACCGGGCGGCAGAACATTCGCCAAGGAAGCAATGCCTCTACTGCAAGAAGTGTGAACCACGGTTCCAAGAGATAGAGATTCTTGGCAGAAGCAGAGATACAAAGGCGGCCCGGTTTTGGAGGCATTCCATATAAAGAAGAGAGAGAAAAAACTGCGTTAGTGATATTTCCGTGGCCCTCTTTAAAAACGAGATGTCAGATCTTGAGCGGTTTGGCAGATGATGCGTTATGGTCCTTGTGCGCATTTCTGTCATTTTCCTTATATTTGCTGATTTTTCGGTGAATAAAGAGAGATGAAGTTGGCGCTTGTTCTGCGTCGTTATCCTTCTCGTGCTCTTCTTCTAATTTATTCTTCTCTATGTTTTTCGGCTAAGTTGCGAAGCTGCGAGCGACTGAGCGTATCGTGTGTTTCGTACTCCGAAAGCTTTGGCGGTTCGGAATATTTAGATTGGCTGCCAGGAGCCGCATAAACGCTGCTACTTTTGCCCTACGAAAAGGGCAGCGCACACCCTGCTGATAGATGCCCCGCAAACACGGCCTGTCATCTGAGTTCGCTAGCGTTTATTCAACTACACCACTCTGTTTGAAGATTCGTCACGCTAACACCATTGCGAGGCATACGCGCAAAGCGAGTCACAGTAATTTTGCTGCTCAGGCAGCGCATCGTTTATGGTGACCCGATAGAGCGCCACGAAACGACATATACGCACAGTGCGCTGCTTAACCCACACAATCCACTTAGTGGCTCCTCAGCATCCAGGTAAATAATGGTGTATTTACTATTTTCCGGACATCCAGTATGGTGGTAGAATCAACGAGCGTCAGCGATCGCTTGGCCCAAAACGTTCCATATAGTAGAAGCCAGAAGACAAGTGCGTATTGAAAGCATGTAAACGACAAGTCGAGACTATGCTCGAGTCGCCTACACTATAGGCAGCCGGTTGGCTCTAATAAATGCGTTCACCAAATCCTGAGCTCTGGACGGCAACGACCTTTGCTAAATCTTACCGTTCAGTGTAGTTGACGTGTGATGCCACGAAAGAAACGCGAATACACAGACACCGAGGTGCAGGCGGACGCCAAGCATCGCTGCAACAAGCGTAGACGTGCCTGACGCAGTCACTGAGAATTCGAATTCGCGGGATTAAATCCCGGGCCCGGCGGCCGCATTAGGATGGGGGCGAAAACACCCGTGTACTTAGGTTTAGGTGCACGTCAAAAAACCCCGGTTGGCCCAAATTTCCGGAGTCTCCCACTGCGGCGTGCCTCATAGGCGAATAGTGGATTTGGCACGTAAAACCCCTTATTTATTTTGTAAAATTCAAATTGACGCGGACAGATGGCGCGCCCCGTTGCTGCCATTGCGCATGCACAAGCGCTCAGGGCGAAGAACGCATGCGCGCTCCGAAAAGTCCGATCACCTTCTACCTTTTCTATTTTTTTCCTTCTCACTTTACCTGTCTGTTTCTGCGTGCCCTGCACGCGAAACGGGTGGCTTTTCAATTTATCAGTATATGTCGTGGAGGAAGGAAACGGTTTGTCGCGCTGTATTAGAAACGATGTGGGTTATCGTATGGATCTTGAACGCACACTTGGATGAATGCACTGTTTGTAAGACCCGTTAGGAGCAAGGTAAGGCGCTTTTATTATCGCCAGCAACGATGAGTAATACAGTAAATTTGCAGAATATCATCCATCGCACTGCCAAATGGGATACCTGCACATATGTTAGCGCAAATTTGTCTATTCTAGTGATATCTCAAAGCAATCAATATAGTAATGACTTACACATATACTCGGACGCCCTGCCATACCGCCTGCGAAGATCTAGGTGAGCTCAAATGATTTGGCATACATTTTAAGTGAACAAGAACGTTTGATGAGTTTGTAGTTAAGAATATCAGTCTTCGAAAAACCACGCAATGTTAGTGACATGGCGGAGATATCAGGACAACATAAATAAGTATCTGAGGATCAGACGTCACATAACGCGCACACGTATGGCGTTCACGTACGCGCATAGTACGGTTTCATGCGCACTACATTAACAACTTCAGTGCGAGGATGACGACGGAGTGAAAAGGGGATCAGAACTTCAGGGGACGACTTCGTAGGTCAGGTCGGTGAGGCTGCGTGTAACGTTCTGGGGACCAAAATACCGGCGGATGAACTTTTCCGTGAGTCCACGGCGATGGACGGGCGTCCACACCCCCACGCAGGCGCCGGTATTGTAATGGACGTCGCGTCGACGCTGGTTATATCGAAGGGTGTCGGTATGCTGTTGGCTCCGGATACGAAGCCGAGCAAGCTGGCGTGCCCCTTCGGCTCTTTGTTCGAACTCTTCCACGTGTTCGCTCGTTGGGCTATTATCAGTCAGAGGTAGCATGGCGTCAAGAGTTAACGTGACGTGGCGCCCGTATACAAGTTCGAACGGCTTAAACTGTGTCGTCTACTGTACAGCAGTGTTATACGTGAAAGTCACATAGGGTAAGCTCTCGTCCCACGTCTTGTGCTGTGCGTCAAAATACATGGAGAGCATATCAGCCAGCGTTCTGTTCAGACGTTACGTTAATCCATTGGCTTGAGGGTGGTACGCAGTGCTCTTGCGGCGAGAGCTATGCGTGAGCTGGAGAACGTCTTGCATAAGTTCCGCTGTAAATGCTGTACCGCGGTCGGTGATGAGAACAGACGGTGCACCACGTCGTAGGACGATGTGGCGTACAATGAACTTGGCCACTTCATACGAATTTGCTTGCAGAATAGCTTCGGTTTCGGCATACCGGGTTAAGTTGTCGGTAGCCACGACTATCCATCTCTTGCGCGAAGAGGCCACTGGGAGTTGCCCAAGTAGACCCATTCCTATTCGTTGGAATGGTGCTTGAGGAGGGTCCACAGGATGTAGAAAGCCAGCCGGTATAACTGGTGGTTTCTTGCGGCGCTGACAATCGCGGCAGGTCCTCACACACCGTTGCACAGAAGAACAAAGCCGGGGCCAGTAATACTTCTGTCATATCCTTGCTGATGCCTTAGCGAATACCAGGTGTCCGGCGCATGGCTCCTCATGGCAGGCTTGAAGAATGTCTTGGCGTAGCGCCGACGGCACGACAAAGAGGCACGTGCGCTCTTGTTCTGGCCCGCCATTGAAGAGAAGCGTATATTTTGCAAGACTCCATCTCCAATCGACGTTACATTTTTTTCTGGTGGAGGTGCGGGGTACATGTCACCACTCCCAGGCCGAACACCGTCAATAGGCCCAGTGGGACTTGTCCGGTCGAGCTGACTCCTGTGCGCGAACAGACAAGCCGCCTACTTCAAGGACTGCCGCCTGAACACGAGCCTCTACCCAATCAAGTCAGAAGGATGAATACATGGGTTTTATCTTCTTCCTCGACCGCGCTGTCCGAGGTTGTCCTCAACCAGCCACGAACCCCCACGTACTTCCATTGGGACACCTTCGAGGATGTAGAGGACTGTCTCGATCACTTTGAGCGTGTCGCAGAATTCAATGCCTGGACTCCAGAGCGCAAGCTATGCAACGCCTACTTTGCCCTCGAGGACTATGCGCGGACATGGTTTGAGAACCGTGAGGCGGCCCTATCTATCGACATGTGACGAATTCCGACGGCAGCTAATCGGCACATACGCCAGCCTCGATCGCAAGGAGCGAGCTGAGTCTGCAATTCAGACGAGAGTACATAGACTGAATGAAAGCGTCGCAATGTTTGTCGAAGATATGTGCCGACTTTTCCGACACGCGGATCCGTCCATGCCGGAAGAAAAGAAGCTCAGAAACCTGACGCACGGTGTCAAGCAAGACTTATTCGGTGCCCTAATACGCAAACCACCAAAGACCGTTGCAGAGTTTCTCGCGGAAGCTGTATCAATGGAAAAGGCAGTGCAGCAGCGAACAAGGCCGTACAACCGCGACGTGTCGACCCTATCGTGTGACTCTCTCGCTATTCCTCGGGGCAATACAAACGCATTGCGGGAGCTCATTAGGCTTATCGTTCGAGGAGAGCTCCGAAAGCTCCAGGTGGCTCCAGCATCGGTACAGCGACTCACTTTGGCTGAGGTTTTCCGGGAGGAAATCAGGCAGGCAGTCCAAGTCCCAGAGCGAAGCGAGACACCACAGCACGAGGTACGGCAGCCACAACCTCGCATGTCGCATGCGAAAGCTGCGCGAAGTTCATTGTCCCCGATTTTTCGCGATGGAAGCGACGTCCTGGACTTTCATGGTTTGCGCGCCGTTGAACAAGCAACTGGCGACTTCAGGCCTCGTCGCACGCCATTCATGGCTGAAACACGACCACCCCGCAAGAGCGACGTATGACGCACCGCAGACTGCAGGCCCTTGTGTTTTCATTGCGGTGAAGCCGATCACCTCCACAGAGCGTGTCCTTACCGCCGACCTGGGCTCTGTGAATTTTCAATGAATTCGTCGTGCCCGTACAATGGTGCACGCCCCCTGGAGATTGAAGCATACCTCGCGGACGCCAGGACCTCGTTTACCCCACGATTCCCTGAACCCCGGTCACCGTCAGGTCTTCCAGCCCCCTATTCACGCCGAGAGCGACGAGGTGTCGCTCACCCAGCCCAGCCTCCCAGGAAGATTGAGTCCAGCGACCTACGGAGGTCAGGTCGCTGACGTTGCGAACGCTGAAGATCCTCCACTACGACGACCGCTACATTACGTAACCGAGATGCAAAGAAAGCAGTGTAGTTCTGTGGCAGTATCCGGCGACGTACCAGTTACCACAGATGACCACGAAGTCACGGCGTTAATCGACACGGGTGCGTACACGTCTGTTATGAGCCAGAATCTCGCACGCTGTCGGGGTTGGAGGACGGACTTCGGGATGAAAACCAAAACTTGGGAGGGTTTATTTTACATTATTTACAAGGAGGTGAGAGTGAAGTATCATTCGTACAGTCATTACGGGCCGGCAGCAACTCGCACGCTGCGGCCCGCGGCATGAAGTTCGACAGAGGTCAATCAGGGAATCAGGGAATGCTCTGGTCTCTCTGGAAGGCTTCTTATAAACCCTTCGAGCACTGGAAGTCGCGTCATGTTCGACTAATGGGAGAGTCCGCTCAGATGACGCCACTTTCAGCCAATGGTTGGCGCCCGTATCGCGTTGTCACACCCGGCGGCTCTCTGCGGTCTTGCCTCGCAGCGGTGCAATGCGCTTCTTCAAAGGAGGAGAAGGGAAGGGGTGCTCATGCTCCATTGTACGAGGGCCCACCTGTTCCCGGTGGTACGGCTCCGCAGTGGTGGCAAATGCTTTCTTCAAAGGCGAAGAGGGGTGACAATTGGGCTCTATTGTCCGAAGGCCCCTTCTAATCCCGGCGGCGTACGAACTTGTTTGCAAGTGTCCTGCCTCAGGAATATGACACCCCTGCTTCTGCATTCCTCAATTAGCTGTGCTGCGATTCGAAGTGGTTTGGGGAACTCGAAGTAATCGCAGGAAACAGCTCCATATCTAACAGCTCATCCTCGCCCCGGTTGTTCTGAATGGCCGGTGAACTCAATTCGCTGGCCATGAGGAACGCTGAAAGAAGGTGCAGGGTACTGGGCTCGAGCCTCGTTTGACGAACTTCGGGATCCTAGGCCCTGGAGAACATAAGTCAAACAAACGAAACAACACAGCGCTGCACCACGTGTAAGCGCAGGCTCTTCACCCCTGACTCGCCAGGCTATTACTGAGTCAAAATCAACCCTGATCTTTTATTTCCCCGATTTCGACAAAACAGATCCCACCACCCTTCCAAACAGCTATCCATTTCTCCTCGATTGCCGACAAGACCAGAGTACTATTGTTGTTGCAAAACAAAAGGGTCGTTGACGATGCAAACAACAAATGAAAACAGCCGAACATTACTTAAGTGGCCTAACTACACGAACAGCATGTTTCCAATCTATCGCAGTGGCGTACTTATCGCACGTATTGGTGCCACTGAACAATCTCGTCAACCTCATAAGCACGTAATCACAAGCGCACTAGCATTGTGGTCACTAAACAAAACGCGTACTTGCGTTGTAGGCAAACCTTGCATCTACGCTTACTCACGTTTCTTCCCTGAAAGTCCTACAGGACACGTGACTTAAACGAACAAATAAACTTGCGGGACTTACACACTCCGCAGAACCCTTAAAATAATGCGTCTTTTAATAACTCGTTCCACGCATACTTATTAGAGAATTCAGAATACGGCTGCCCTCAACACACACGAGCAACCCAGTCATAAATCTGCTGCCTTCCGTCCACACAGGACATGCGCTAATGGAACTAAGAACGCTTCTCCGTGCAAATGATGCACTCACTGAAAATCTACGCACTTAACCTTAGAAAATTCAAAAACACTTAAAAAGAAAGAAGGTTAAATAAAACACACGCGCGTTACGATATGCCTCTCAACGATAACCTCGACCTTCAGGTTACTCACACACGCAAAAAAAGAAAGCCTATTTACTCATTAACACTCGCGAGACTACATGTTTACATAAACCTCATCTTTCAAATCACGGAGCTTCTGAAACGAAAACACAAACAAAGCTCATACGTTTACATATTGAAAGAAATCCTAGTCTCAAATCGCGAAAACTTTCCGATGCTCAAAATAAAAAACAAAACACTTCATTTCTACGGAAGCGCTCTTGGGCTCCCTTTCCTAACGCTTACGTCTGACTCATACTTTGAGTCGAACCCGAGGTGGGCGTGGTTTGAAAGGTACTGGGGCTATCCAGGGACAACAAAAGGGCTGACTCATTATCAGCTCCCCCAAGACGTTACGGTCTCCTGCCAATTTGCGTCCTCCCGCCCTGCTTTCAACAGAACCTCGACTGACCGCGTCGCTACTCCCCACCTGGTCTCGTCCTGCCACCTTGCGTTTCTTCGAACTGCACGCCGAGCTTTGAAAAGAACTATGGAACGACGAGGAGATTAACTGCCTCGTGCCCTTTGTCCGCGTCCGTGCAGAACATGCTTCGCGGTCCCCCTTGGACCTGTGGCTCGCTCGTTTTGGATGCGTCAGCACCGTCGGTGACGACCGCACCTTCTTCCTCGCGCCCTGCCCTTTTGGGTTTCTCGCCATCTATGGCGGCGCTACATTAGTTACCGACTTTCGGTCTTTACCGCGCTTCTTTTTACGGCGCTTTCTCTTTGCACTTGCCTTCATGTCGCCTTCTCGTGCCTCGTGCTGGCCGGTACACATTTCGTCGGCCCGGATTGGTCTCTTACCCGCACAGTCTGAGTGATTCTCACTTAAATCAACACTCTCTCTGCCTCGACTGGCGGACAGCCCAACCGACTCTGGCACAATGCAGCAGGCTTTACTCGAGTTATACAACTCGCACTCTTGCGAACTGCCTCTACTACATTGCCCAGCTCACGCTGTGCATCGGCACACAGCCCGTCGGTATCGATCGCTGTCTCACGCGCACAGTCCGAATGATTAACAACTGAATCATCCCTATCTAAACCATCTAGACTGGCGGAGAGCCGCACCGATCCCTGAACAATGCAGTTCTTCTCTCGTGGACTACGGAGCTCGCCATCCCGAGAACTACTCTCAACTGCATCGCTCAGTTCGCGCTTCACTTCTGCACGCAGATCTGACCTGACATGGGTACTCGCGTCTGTCGCGTCAACAGTACCCTTTTCTTCGCTAGCAACCTCGCTAACATTGCCAGCGACGCACACGCTCGGTAACTGTGCCAATTTGTTCGCAGCTGGCCTAGCTGTCTCTACAGTCTTCTGTTGGCACAGCACCTCGTCGCTCTCCTTGCGGCCTTTAACGGCCTCTGTTGCCACTAAGGCATCATTAGCAGCTAGCCTTTTCCCTCAACTTATGAATCGGCAGCCAATCTCACAGGCACTACTCTTCTCGTCGGCTTTTGGCGAAAATCTGCTAGACACTTCCTCATTCTTTCGCTCTGTACTTCCTACGGAATTCTCAGACAGCCGTTGTCTCTGTGCCAATAACTGATCACAATGCTGTATCTCTTTGATCAGTGCTGCCTTCTCTCTCTCATACTTTTGCTCACGCTCAAGCTTACGTTCCTGATACTCACGTTCGCGTTCATTCTCACGTTCGTGACGCTCACACCTAAGAGTAAGTTCTTGAAGCTCATGCTTCCGTTCATTCTCGCGTTCTTCACGCTTACTCTCACTCCTAAGTTCACAACGCTCTCGCACACGTACACGACGCTCAGGCTCCCGTGGCTTCTGTATCACCTCCCAAGCAAGGTCAATGCTTTTGCCATCATTGCCACTATCGTTATTCGCCTTTATCATAGCTGGCATTTTCATCCGTTCGTCCGCCTCAACTCCCAAATCGTCGCACACCAACAACAAGTCTAACCTCGTCAACCTTCTAAGATCCATGGCAGCTGTCCCGACAGGTGGTTAAAACTGTTTCCCTTAATTAATTTGTGCAAACACACAATGCATCAAACTCCCGATTCCCAGAACTATCAAAATGAACACGCAACATTTGAGTCTGGCGAATCATAAGGAAAAAAACCACGCGCTCACTTACGGTTGCAGCACCCTGCCATACGGTTCATTCGTCCGCTGTTGCCGGTTCCTCCGGACTCCCTGGGTCGAAGGCTCACTCCTTCTTCGCTACTTCCAGTTTCTTCGGACCTCTTTCGACGAAGGCTCTCTCTTTTTCGCTCTTCTCGGCTCCTTAGGATCTCTCTCGACGAAGGTTTATCCGTAGCGCTGCCACCAGCTGATGCATTCGGAGGCGATCTCACCGCTGCCAACCAGATGTAGGGGTTGGAGGACGGACTTCGGGATGAAAACCAAAACTTGGGAGGGTATATTTTACATTATTTACAAGCAGGTGAGAGTCAAGTATCATTCGTACAGTCATTACGGGCCGGCAGCAACTCGCACGCTGCGGCCCGCGGCATGAAGTTCGAGAGAGGTCAATCAGGGAATCAGGGAATGCTCTGGTCTCTCTGGAAGGCTTCTTATAAACCCTTCGAGCACTGGAAGTGCGTCATTTTCGACCAATGGGAGAGTCCGCTCAGATGACGCCCCTTTCAGCCAATGGTTGGCGCCCGTATCGCGTTGTCACACCCGGCGGCTCTCTGCGGTCTTGCCTCGCAGTGGTGCAATGCGCTTCTTCAAAGGAGGAGAAGGGAAGGGGCGCTCATGCTCCATTGTACGAGGGCCCACCTGCTCCCGGTGGTACGGCTCCGCAGTGGTGGCAAATGCCTTCTTCAAAGGCGAAGAGGGGTGACGATTGGGCTCTATTGTCCGAAGGCCCCTTCTAATCCCGGCGGCGTACGAACTTCTTTGCAAGTGTCCTACCTCAGGAATGTGACACCCCTGCTTCTGCATTCCTCATTTAGCTGTGTGCGATTCGAAGTGGTTTGGGGAACTCGAAGTAATCGCAGGAAACAGCTCCATATCTAACAACGCACACTGAACAAAGTTTCGACGCAATGGCCCGGAACTCAGATTCGTACTACAGGAGGGCATCTCATAACTCCTATGGGCCAGTGCACGGCACGAGTCAACATGCGGCGCATCCCGTACATCGGTGACTTCGTCACACTTTCTGAACGTTCAAAGGACCTTATACTCGGCATGGATTCCATTCAGGCGAACGGTGCCATCATCGAGTTGTGACAGTCTAGAGTCAGCTTCGTTACTACGCGAGCCATAGCGAACACTAATGACGATGCCCGTGAGATCGCCCTTCGCGTAGCTGACGATCACGTCACGTTGCCACCCAAGAGCGGCGTGCTTACCCTTGTCTGATGCTACATGGAGGACGACGCCAAAGGAATGCCCATCAGAAGCAGGGGCATGTTTGCTGAAGCAAACATGCCCCTGCTTCTTGAGCGCCACATTTGTATAGCCAGAGGGCTTCTTCAGGTGCGAAACTAATGTTCAGTTGTTTTGCTAACAAACTTTAGCAATGAGTATCGGCATGTACCGCGAGGAACGACAATCGCATTCCTTCGCGAAATCACTGATGTTACTGACATTGCTACATTGGAAACCGCGTCGTCTCAGCAATCTGAGTTACCCAACCTAAAAGAACAGATTCGCGTTAACGCTGCTCTGCCAGACCATAAGAAAGACCGTCTACTGATTCTCGTGAATGAATTCGCGGACTATTTTTCAACGTCATTCAAAGCGCGGCGCACGTCCATCACAAAGCACCGCATTACTACGGATGAGTCCGCACGTCCTGTTTGTCAGCATCGTTACAGTGTCTCCAGTGGAAAGGGAAGCGATAAAGCATCAGGTGAAAGAGATGCTCCAACACGACGTTAGTCAAAACGAAAGACAACACACAACGCTCTGTGTAGACTAGAGAAAGTTAAACCCTGTCACAAAGCGCGACGTTTATCCATTGCCACGCATCTACGACGCATTTGATCGTCTACAACATGCCAAATTCTTTCCCTCGTTGGATCTTAAATCAGGGTATTGGCAAATCGATGTTGATGAACAGGAGCGTCAAAAAACAGCTTTTGTGACACCTGACGGGCTTTATAAGTTCAAAGCTCTCCCCTTCGGTCTCTGTTCCGCACCTGCCACATTTCAGCGCATGATGGATACCGTGCTTGCTGAACTGAAATGGCAAACCTGCCTCGTATACTTGGATGACGTGGCCGTGTTCTGGAGCTCATTTGACGAACATATCGCACCACTCGAGAGTGTGCTCGCTGCGATCTATACTACCGGCCTCACCATCAAGCCTGCAAAGTGCTACTTCGAGGTCCAAGAGCACAATTTTCTTCGCCATGTTGCTCCTGAAGGCGTGCGACCAGGCCCCGACAAGTTAGCTGCCGTCGTCGAGTTTTCACCACCCACAGAAAAGAAGACTCTCCAACGTTTCCTTGGTTTGTGCGTATATTATAGGCGCGTCGTCGAGGGATTCTCGAGAATAGCTGAGCCTCTGGCACGGCTTACACGCGACGATGCACCATTCATTTGGGCGGAAGAGCAGCAGCAGTCGTTCAATGAAATGCGCAAGCGTTTGCAAGAGGCCCCCAATATTTGCTCATTTCGACGAAGACGCTGACGCTGAAATTCATACTGATGCCAGCAATGCGGGTCTCGACGCAGTTCTTGTGCAGTGGCAAGCTGGTGCGGAACGCACCATTGCTTATGCAAGCCGCAGTCTCACCAAAGCTGAGAAAAACTACTCAACCACTGAGAAAAAATGCTTAGCGGTTTTGTGGGCAATTGGTAAATTCCGACCCTACTTGTACGGTAGACTTTTTAAGGCTGTCAGCGAATCCCACGCCCTGTGCTGGCATGCCAACCTCAAGGATCCTTCAGGCAAACTAGCCCGTCGGAGCCTTCGCTTACAAGACTACGATATTACAGTTGTCTACCGATCTGGAAGGAAGCACAGTGAGGCTGACTGTTTGTCGCGCGCAGCACTCCCTACGACGTCATCGGACCCTGACCATGACTTGCGATTAGTCGGCGTTATCGACGCCATAAATATGGCTGAGCACCAGAGCGCTGACGCTGAGCTGCTGCCGCTGATCGAGCACCTCCAAGCAGTTGAAGGTGTTTTACCCCGCACCTTCACCAGAAAAATGTAACGTAGATTGGACACGGGGTCTTGCGAAATATACGCTTCTCTTTAACGGCGGGTAAGAACAAGAGCGTGCAGCTTACGCACTTCATCGTTTTTCGTGGCACCGACCTTTGCGCGCGCCGTCCTGCGGTGCGGGAGCCCCACATAAGTGTGTCAATATGGTACACATGAATCTCAAAACATTTAGTAATATGTAAATATAGATTTTGCAGAACCCCTGTAAGCAACCTAACAAATTCACGTAAGATGTAAATTGACGTATCGAATTTGTCAGCTTCGAATGATCTAATGGATGCCGTTTACATAACCGCAATATCTGTTCTTGATGCAGAGCTATGAATTTGTAAAATTCGTACTTCTATTTTTTTTTCAAACTGTCGAATATTTGAAAATCTTTTAAACAATATTCAGGCCCTAAATCGAAATTGCGCTTCAAACAGTCACTATAATTTAACGTTCTTTCTCAAATGCTACAAATTCCATTGAAATCGGTTCCAGGGTTGTCTCAAAAAAACGCTTTTCCGTTTTACATGTATTTGAATAGGCCGCGTTGGAGTTGGGCTCGAGCTAAAGCTTCCTCTTAACTCTTTCGAATTAAAAATGAAAAACTATCGTACATGGCAAACGTTACGCTACAAATGTAATCTGAATTCAGTGACATGCATTTGTATTGCTGAGACACTATTATGCTTTCAGAATAACGTAGTAGTGAAAGAATTAATCGGCAGACGAGAGGGCTCAGCTCTCCTAACGAAACGCAGTGCAGGTGGCAAACAACAAAGCTGAACGACACGGATAAATAACATAAGTGTCGCTTCCGAGTGACACCATGAAAAATGGTAAGAATGTCTATCTATTCCCGTCATTGGCGTGGAAGTTCATTCGCTGTGGCGTAAAATTTTGTTGCACAAATTTTAGCACAAATTTCTATCACAGAAGAATCGCGAATGCCGTACCGGCCTCACGTTCCGGTGTTGTTGCTAGTAGGGACGAGGCCGAATGTACAATGCTGTTCCATCGTAAATTCTGCTTGCCAGTGCTTGCTGCATTAACTAATATTACGTCCAACATCTCAAATATGTGGCATCTACTCTTACAAACACTTCAAATGTAGCACTAGTTTCTTAGTGAGGACCCTGATGCCCAACTCACAAATATTTTAGATGGTAAGATCAGTTTTCTGCTTGCACTTCTCCGTTCCTTATGGTATGTCCAATCGCATGATCGGCCAGGAGTTCCTCTTACGAACAGCCTATGAAGACTTTTCTGAACATGAGCTCTCAGTTTTATATGTACTTCGCTCATAATTTATGCTTCCTGGTCCCTGTCAAGAAAATGGCCTTACGTGAGAAAATTTCTCATTCGAGACCGTTCAGGGAACCGGCTCTTCATGCGTCATGTGTGCTACAAGTACAACATGAGCAGATACGCTGAGGACTACCGACCCAATAACTGACCAACCGTTAAAAGCATTTGCATTAGAAAAATTCTCCGAATGCCGATCGTGAACTTTTAATTCTACACAAAGATTTTTCCAACGACATGCCCCATGCCCCTGTTCATTTCTCGGTGGTTGATTTGAGCGATATCTGGTAGGTGCTACGCAGCGGTCGGCCATCTCCGCGGAGTACAGCTGGTGTCGCTCGGACAGGGCTGCCTTTATCTGAGCATTGTAGAGCATGAGCTTCTCCACGCAGTCGGGTTCTTCCACGAGCAGATGCGGCCAGACAGGGACGAGTACATCACCATCATCACGAAGAATATTGACCCCGGTAAGTTCGAGTGGACAAAGAGATCCTCAGAATACTCTGTCAACTGGGTCACATGAATCAACACGAAAGAAAACACTCAGATCCAACGCGGTGTTGGAAACCAAAGGATGTCAAGATTGTTTGAGTTTGCGAGGAAGCTGCAGCAGCGGATAAAACGCGCATGACATCAATTCCTCCATCTGGTAGATCTCTGGGTCAGAAGGACGGATGCGATGTATAATTCTCGTAGAGGAAAGCAGGGCACCTATCTAAATGCGTTTCTTGCTTACACTAAATCCGTTGTGTGACAGTTACAGGTTATGGAGTGTTGGCCCAGAATGCGCGCGTAAACAGTGGACCATAATGTCAATTGGACGAGAGACGTTACTCATATGTACGTTACGTACACATACACTAGGGTCTAGACCAACTAAGCTTCACCTTAAAGAATATTTTTTAGACAAAATTTATTTCTCATGCTTCACAATCAAATTGTGCGATCACTTCAACATGATTTGTATCCTGAATTGGTGACGATGAAGACATAGATTGTTGCGTGCGCTTTCCTTTGGTCTGTTACAAGTGTCGAATAAGCGAAACCTCTCCTGTGTAAGTTGAGAGTTAGAATTTAGATTTTGTGTGCTGCTTGCCATCTTAAACTCTGGCTGCAATTAAAAGTTTATTACAGATGTGATTATTTTTAAAACAATGGTAACATTTCACTGGCTGTACGAGATGGCAGTACGTCGTTTCGAGCTTGTTTTCGCTTCCTGATATGTATGTATTTTCTCTTCATGCAGAGTACATATCCCAGTTTCAAAAGTTGCACCCTGGCCCCAACGACAACTTTGTCCCTTTCGACACTGATTCGGTCATGTTATACGGTGGTGATGCGTTCGCCCGTGAGCGAGGACTCACCACTATGACGGCAAAAGACGGAACGGTGTTGATTCCCGTCTACAACAAAACAGGGCTAAGTGACACCGATATCCTCAGCGTTAACATCCTCTACAACTGCCCCAACTAGCGCCTCAAGCAAGCCTCAAGGAGTAGTTGTCGACATTGAATTCTAAATAACTCGAAAAAAATGAACATGGAATGAATTACGTGCAAAGAGTGCGCTATGATGTCTTCTATAATATACAAAAATAAATTCAGCGTGTTATGTGGGTTTGGCTCCCTAATTAAATGCGTACATTGGCGAATTATCGAGTGTAGGTCACTTCATCTGCAAGCCTAAGCCTGACGCTGTCTTTCCTCTTGTAGCCGTTAGGCCACAGTCATCTGGGGACGTACTCACAAAGTTGTTCGTTTGTAAGTGCTCATTGCCATTGGTCTGCTGCATTCGTTATCATGTCCAGCAGGAGAACAATTATTGCATAGAAGCTTCCTGTGAGTACGGGCCCCGGTGAAAGTTTCGAACGGAATTATGGGCATTTGACGACCAAGACGTCTTCTTTATGCCGGTGTTGACGGAATAGATATATGGTGCGTCGTTAGGGAAACCACTAGTATTGCATTCGCTGGCCACCCCTTTTGGGATAGCTGAGTCAATGATTGCTAAAGATGCATCCTTTTCCTTTTGCAGTGACTGTCCTGATGACTGACATTGCACTTTCTCCGAAATATAAATATGGTCCTTTAACTTTCTCCAATTAACAAGCCTCGCTTAGCGGCGATATATTTCTATAGCCTACGCCCAAGTCTTCATTCCATGAGCGCTGTGGTATGCACTGGCTGCTAAATACTTGATGCATTGATATAAAAGAGCTGACAGCGTTCTTTGTGCATAGATGATGAGCATATCTTAGTAAGAATATACCCGCTACGGCTTCGACGGATGACAATTAGGCCGGCTAGATATTCACTGATAAATTCCTTCAGCATTGCCCAGTGGAATGCACATCCGTGGGAAATGTGATAATAAATACGCAGCCTTACAACAGAGTGATGATGATGATGACATCGAAGTAATGAATGAAACAGTAACGGGGCTGGCTTCAGAGGCAGATATTGAAGTGGAAGGCAAGGCACCAAGCCAACCACTTGGCAAGCTATCCCAAGTAACAAAGGACCAAATAAAGAAACGACAAAGAAGGAAAGTCTGCAACTCAAGAGATAGGATAGAATTTGCGGAACTGTCAAAACTGATCAACAAGGCGAAAATAAGTGATATTCACAATATACCATGAGAAAGACTGAAGAAGCCGTGAAAAATGGGCGCAGCGTGAAATCAGTGAGAAGAAAACTTGGATAGGACAAACTAAGATGCATGCACTGAAGGATAAGCAGGGTAATATCATCAGCAATATCGAAGGTGTAATAAAAGCAGCAAAAGAATCCTATACTGACCTCTACAGTGCTGAGAGGACTCACGAGTACTCCATTCGAAACAATAATGAACAGGATACACAAACTCCTCCTATAACTTGAGTTGGGGTCAGAAGGGCTTTGCAAGACATGAAACGGGGAAAAAGGGCAGGAGAAGATGGAATAGCAGTCGATTTAATCAAAGATGGAGGAGACCTAATGCTATAAAAACTGGCGGCTCTCTATACGTAGTGTCTATCAACTGTAAGGGTCCCAGAAAACTGGAAGAATGCAAACTTTACGCTAAAGCACAAAAAGGGAGACGTTAAAGACCTGAAAAAGTATAGGCCCATTAGCGTACTCCCATTATTATATAAAGTATTTGCCAAAATAATCTCCAATAGAACAAGAGCAACGCTGGACTTTAGTCAACCAAGGGAACAGGCTGGCTTCAGGAAGGGATGCTCTACAATAGATCACATCCATGTCATTAATCAGGTTACCGAGAAGTCCGCAGAGTACAATAAGCCTCTCTATATGGCTTTCATAGATTAGGAAAGAGCATTAGATGCAGTACAGATGCCAGCAGTCACAGAGGCAATATGTATTTAAGGAATACAGACCGCCTACGTAAATGCCGCGAAATATATCTGCAGAGATTCCACAGCCATCTTAATTCTACACAATAAAAGTAGGAAGTAACCATAAAGAAAGGGGTCAGACAAGGAGGCACAATCTCTCGAATGCTATTCACTGAGTCCTTGGAAGAAGTATTCAAGCTATTAAACTGGGAATTTTTAAGACAGGCTCAGCGGCGAACACTTAAGCAACGTGGACCAACGCAAGGGGGCCAACTCAGCGGACTTGTTCCACATGAGCTCCCGATTCAAAGTGGACTTCTTGCGGACTGCTCCCTGGAAGCGCCAGAACATCTGCACCATTCGACGCAGCTCGAAAAGCGGCATTCAGAGATACCATCCGCAGCGCTGTGAGTTCATTTTTCACAGATTTACCCGCTTTGACAGCAGCAAGGCGGCGGCCGCCAAGCTAAGCCTACGGAGGATTGCCAAGCTTTGCTCCCCGAGGCCACGCGCCTCGCGCCACGGCCACGAGCCTCCTGCCCGTGCCCGAGCTTTGAGACCGAGCTTGTCGCCTCCTGAAGCATCTGCCCGCTGCGTACTGGTCCTTCGAAGGCGGGGTACGCTTCATACTGAAGATGGAATATCAATCAAGTGGCGGGGGAGGATATCTCCCCGGAAGAGGTTACCCAAGTTCAAGGCTGGCAATCTGCGGGGGCCAGAAGAGTTAGCGCCAAAACGCGCACGGCTGACACTAATGCGGCATCGCCCCAGCCGGGAGCGCGCCGTGGCAAATCAGGCGGTGCTGCGCTAAAATCCAAAGTTATACGAGCGGGACGAATGCCCTCACTTCCTCGAGATGACATCAAGATTGTGATCAGGCCGCGAGGTGGACTCAATATCTTTAAGACAGGCGTTGTCACGGTGGCTGACGCAATACTCGCCGCCGCTGGCATCAGTCAGGAAGATCTATGCCAAGATACTCTATGCCCGAATCTACAGCAAAATATTATGGTTGCCAGTACTGTTCGCGAGAATGCGAACCGCTACGTCCGGATGAGGCAGATGCTCATCTCGGACAAGGTATATGAGCTCAGTGCCTACGAGACGGCCCCACACTCCACGTGCAAGGGGGTGATCCGCAACATCCCTCTTCAAGACGGCCCTGACGTCATCGATGCCAAGATTGTCAACGCCAATAATCCACTCGCCTTAGCAGCGAAGAGAACAGCTCAAACCGGCACGGTCATCGTCGCGTTCGACGGGCATCGTGTACCAAACTTTGTAAGGTATGGACCGCTACTCATGCAGTGCTCACTCTACCGCAAGCAAATCGACGTGTGCTATACGCGCGGCCGCCTGGGTCATTGCGCCGACGTGTGTCCCAATCCAGGTGATGCTATTTGCCGTGGCTGTGGTGCCCGTAGTCCCGATGAGCAGCATCAGTGTACCCCCAAGTGTAAACTCTGTGGTGGCCAGCATCTCACGGCTAATAAGGACTGTGCTCAAAGGTTCAAGATCCCATACATCGTGCGTCGTCGTCGCAGTGAGCGCGCCAAGATGGCCGGTGCCGCGTCACCGGCCCCACAGCCGCGCTCGGACACTGCGGAACTCGTCCAGGCTTCGTCCACTTCGGGTGCTCAGCGCAGAGGACGCTCCCGTTCCAGGGGCCGCTCGAGAGTCCGTTCCGTGTCCAGGGGCCACTCCACCTCCAGGGAACGTTCCGGCTCCCGCCGTGGGTCCAAAGGACGGGCCTGTTCCCGGGGACGCTCCGGTTCTCGGCCTCGCTCCAGCTCCAGGCCGGGGCGCGACACGTCGAGGCGGACCAGGTCCCGCTCCCGCACGCCCACCGCCCTTAGAAGCAAGTTCACGCTCTCCTGGGCCGACAAGGTTCGAGGGGGACGTAAGGGTCCAAGAGGTGACGACCCGCCTCGCGATTCGCACCATGCACACGAGCTCGAGGAGTTGCGACGAGTTAACGAGCAGTTGAGGAAAGAAAACGCGCAGGTTAAACAAGAAATGTGCAGGCTAGCTGCGGAGATGGCGGAGATTAGGAAGCTCGCGCTTTCACCCTCCTCGCCGCAACCCGCTTTGGCCCCGGTCGCCATGGATACGTCCGAGACATCCCACGCGGCTCGCGCGCCCAAGCGTCGAGCGGTAGAGAACAGAGAGGAAGACGAGAAAATAAAATTGCTCTCAGAACTCAAGAATGCCTTCGCCAGCATCCAGGCTAGCTTAGCAAAGGTCGAGGAAGCTATAGCGCACCCAAAAATGGGCTTAGGTGCACTCAGTGAACGAATAAGCAAATTAGAGGTCGATGCCAGGAGAGAACCCAGCCCCGCTCCTTCGCAGGTCGCAGGACGACGTCATGTACTAGTACCGCCGACGGAGGGCACAATTTTCAGGGCCATTCAAGCCTCCTCTCAGCCTAGCCATGGATAGTGCGGACGAGAACTTTAGTATCTGGCAATGGAACTGCGGAGGGTTTCCCAATGAGAAGCCGCTTCTGCAGCAATATTTAAGAACTCTCACGGTTAAGCCCCAAATCATCGCTATCTAGGAAGTTGCAACTAGTACTCCTATCAAACTCGCAGGTTATCAGGTAGTTTCCTCCCATTCAGGAGGTAGGGGAGTTGCTGCCCTTGTCAACAAAAGGTACAATTGCCTCTCTCGCGACCTCGGTGCTTTTGGTGATGGCATCGAGTACGTCATGACTGAAATCCTGATGAACCCACCCAGAAAGGGCCTCAGAAGAAACAGCCTCTTTATCCTCAACGTATACTGCAGCCCCAGCTTGCGCAGGGCGAGGGCGAACTCTCTCCTCAAGAGGGCCGTCGGCCAGGCAGGTGGGCACCCCCTTGTCGTCGTCGGGGATTTCAACGCCCCACATAGGGTGTGGGGGTACACCTATGACACGCCCAAGGGACGCGAACTGTGGCAGACTGCGATGGAGCTGGACTTGACCCTTATTACCGATAAGGACTTCCCCACTAGGAGAGGCAACTCCGCATGCCGGGACACTACCCCAGAACTCTCTTTTGTCAAGAACGTAGGGGAGGGCAAGTGGGTTTACACGTCTCTAGACCTCGGAAGTGACCACTACGTGATCGAAGTCTACCTCCCGATTGCCCGCTATAAGACGAGGAAATTCAAGCTGATCGACTGGGACGTGTTCCGCAGGATCAGAGCCGAGCGCGCACCGATGGCCGAGACAGATTTGGAAGGTCGGTGCAAAGGGATCAGGGATGACGCCGCGGCGGCAACTAAGGAGGTCGTCACTGAGCTCAAGGTTGATAAGATGGATAGCAGGTTGGCGCACTTGCTGGAAACCAAGCAAGCCCTCCTCACGAAATGGAAGGGGCAGAAGCATAACAGGAGGCTCCGCAAGAAAGTTTCGGAGGTTAACAGGGAGATTGAGCAGCACTGCAAGAACCTGTGTAAGCAACAATGGGATGAGCTCTGCGAATCCTTCGAGGGTCAGCTCAGATCAGGCAAGAGCTGGGGTCTGCTCAAACACCTTCTCGATGAGGGCAGCACCAGATCCAGCCAGAGACGATCCCTCGCGCGAGCCATCCACCTCGCTACGGACTCTACCCCGGACGAGTTGATTGTCGACGGGCTCATAGACAGGTACCTGTCGGTCGCGGATAGCTCTGCCCTTACCCAGTTCCCGGACTACGCGGGGTCTGCGGTGCCGGAGTTGGACCAGGACTTTACCGCGGCCGAGATCCGAGATGTCCTCTTCTCACTCAACGTCAAATCTGCCCCTGGCCCAGATGGCGTCACTAACAGGATGCTGAGGAATCTCGATGATGAGTCGATCAACTTTCTCACTGAAAGGATTAATGAAGTCTGGCGCAGTGGACAGGTCCCCACACAGTGGAAGGCGGCCTGCACGGTACTCATCCCCAAACCCGGTAAAGCACTAGGAATAGAGAATCTAAGACCAATTTCCCTGACGTCCTGTGTCGGTAAGGTGGCAGAGCATGCCCTGCTCAACCGGCTCAAGGTGCACATCGAGGCCAATGGCATGTACACCCACAATATGATTGGTTTCAGAGCCGGCCTCTCGACACAGGACGCCATGAAGCTGATAAAGCATCAGATCATCGACCGGAGCACGGGAGATACCAGAGCCATCCTTGGATTAGACCTGCAGAAGGCGTTCGGCAATATCTCACACGAGTTGATTCTCCAGTCTATTGCCGGCCTCGGGCTCGGGAAGAGGGCCTACGACTTCGTCCGATCCTTCCTTAGCCAGAGAACTGCCAAGCTCAAGGTAGAAGGATACCTTTCGCAAGAAATCACCCTCGGTTCACGCGGCACGCCTCAGGGCTCAGTCATCTCGCCAACATTATTTAACATCGCAATGATCGGGCTTTCTAAGGAGCTGGCGAAGATTCAAGGAATCAACCATTATACAGGCACGTACCCAGGATTTTTTTTCGGGGGGGGCCCACCACCTCCATCAACATCATCATCATCAACATCCTGTTTTATGTCCACTGCAGGATGAAGGCCTCTCCCTCCAATGCGATCTCCAATTACCCCTGTCCTGCGCCAACCGATTCCAACTAGCACCCGCGAATTTCCTAATTTCATCGCTCCGTCGATTCTTTTGTCCTCCTCGATTGCCTTTTCCTTCTCTTGGTAGCCATTCTGTAATCCTAATGGTCCAACGGTTATCTAACCGGCGCATAATATGACCTGCCCAGCTACATTTTTTCCTCTTGATGTCAATTAGAATATCGTATATACCCGTTCGCTCTCTGATCCAAACCGCTCTTTTTCTCTCTTAACGTTATGCCTAGCAATCTTCGTTCGATCGCTCTTTGCGCGGTCCTTAACTTGCTCTCAAGTCTTTGCCCCATATGTCAGCACTGGCAAAATGCACTGATTGCACACCTTACTTTTCAATAATAATGGTAAGCTTCCAGTCAGGAGCTGGCAATGTCTGCCGTATGCGATCCAACCTATTTTTATTCTTCTGTGAATTTCCTTCTCATGATCAGGGTTGCCTGTGAATAATTGACCTAGATAAACGTGCTCCTTCACAGTCTCTAGTGGACGACTGGCGATCCTGATCTCTTGTTCCTTTGTTGTTGTTGTTGTTGTTGTTGTTGTTGTTGTTATTGTTGTTGCAGCCTGTGGCCCGTGTGGCTCCTACCCACGATGGGGGATTGGCCAAGAAATGGGTAGATTATTCCAAAATAATATAGAGCATAAATTTCCTAATATCTATGCGAACAGCACTGAATAGGGTTGAATTACCGGCTAAAATAAAATCAGGAAGGTGCTGTTGAATGAGGAATAATTAATTTAAAAGTAATAAAAAATAGAATCTAGCAGGGCATTCGTTTAGATTCTGTAAGGAATGTTTGGACAGCGAAGCATGCATCCCTGTGGCTGAATCCCAATGTGGACGCCCCGAATGAAGGAATTGCAGTTTCTGTCAAGTCCTGGCCAATTCTTCGAAAAGGTATCTCCAACAATCTTTTTCTTGACGCAGCAAAGCGGCGGCAAGATAGAAGAAAGTGCTGTATCGTCTCCTCCTCCTCACAAAAAGAACAAAGGGGAGAGGGAACCAAACCCGACCTGTATAAATAGAAATTTATGGAGGAAATGCGGCAGCGTAATTTGGTGAGGCAGACCTCAAGCATCTTTGTGTAACAAGATTCGCTATGCCAGGGAAATGCCAGGTGTTTATACTCTGGAGAAGCTGTCAAATGTGGGTTTCTGGGTTTCTGCGGGTTTCAAATGTGGTTTCTGTCAAATAGGAGTTTCTGTATCCTGTTCATTACTGTTTCTAAGTGAGGTATTGTGACTCCTCTTGGTACTGTATACACGTCAGCTTAGAATTTTTCCGCTGCTTTTACTATATCTTCGAGATTGCTGATGATATTTCCCTTTTTATCTTTTAGTGCATACATCATGGTTTGTCCTATGCCAGGTTTTCTTTTTTACTGATTTCAGGCTGCGTTCATTTTTTACGGCTTCTTCAGTGTTTCTCATGTTATAGTTTCGAATATCAGTTATTTTAGCCTTGTTGATCAGTTTTGACAGTTCCACGAATTGCGTAACGCTGTGCGGCCGCCAGTCCCATACAACCACGTAGAGCGCAGGACTCTGCGATTCTAGACGTACTGCGCTCACCGCGAAAGGTTAGAAAAACACCCACATAAGCACAGCAGAGAAGTGGCTACGTGAGGCGGTTCGACCGATAACTGTAGAAGCGTCATTCAAAACAAGTAATTGTTCTCCACTTCCGGCGGCGTTTTCTCTACTTTTTCAATAAAAAGATGTTGATCCATAAACAGTCTCATGAACAACGCTTAACTTTTTTATTATTCGCTTTTGCTTGCAGTTTGGTTGTTGCCTTGGCTCTCTCCCTTAGTATATCGCTTAATTTCTCTTTGTTTCCAGTTGCCAATTTTGCACGAAAAGTGCTACACAGTTAGGGAAAAACAGACGAGGTAACGGGCCACAGTCATCTTGCTCATGGGTTTAAGGGTTATTGCAGGGTTTCATGATGGACGCTCTTTCACATTATTTTATTTCCCACCTTATCTAACCCATATCACGTGTATATGGTTCCGAACATCTGCCAGGGTCGCGGCGAGCCGTAACTCAAGAAAATAATGAAGCAAAGGGAAAAGTTAAACGCAATTGGCGTTTTCTCCGGCCGCAACTCGTTCCACGAGAGTACAGACCAGGTGAACAGCCGCATCCCTCTCCTGGTCCCAGGATCAGCCTAAACAAAGAAGGTTGAACTAGCAAAAGCAACAGCTGTGCGCGTGACGGTTGAATAGATGGTGACAACTGAACGCATCTCGAGTTGATCGCGCGGGTGCCGAATCTATGAGAAACCTGTCCTTCACATTACAAGAGGTGCCGATAACTACCGCCGTCTAAAAGGAGTGAAAAAGGCAGCATAATGCTGACCGATGAACAGCTGTCAAGTCTCAACATTGATCTGGTGGCGCTTTAGGAATGTGTGAGTGGTGGCGAGGGTGGGGAGGGGGGGGTATGCCACTTGATTTCGGGGGGGGCCCGGGCCCCCCCGGGCCCCCCCCTGGGTACGTGCCTGCAACCATACCATCTACACAGATGACATCACCATCTGGTGCGTCGGTGGGAGCGATGGCCAAGTTGAAGCCGCCATGCAGAGCGCCATCGATGCGACCGAGCGCTTCCTCCTCCCCACTGGGCTCAGATGTTCTCCATCAAAATCTGAGCTACTTCTCTACAAGAAAAGACCCAGAGGCGGCGGCCATCGTGATTGGAAACCGGCGTCCAAAAGCGAAATACGGCTATTCACTGGTGACGGGTCTCCGGTGCCCAGAGTGGACTCGCTCAGAATATTGGGGATGTACATCGAGTCTAACGGTTCCAATGGAACCGCACTCAGAAAGATCGCCGTCAAGACAGAGAATGCTCTCGGCCTCATTCGGAGGATTGCCAACAGGCACCGGGGAATCAAGGAAGACAATCTCATCCGCATTATACATGCTTTTGTTCTCTTCCACCTTTCGTACTCGGTGGCCATGCATAATTGGCATGTTGCAGAGAGGAACAAGCTCAATTCACTCATCAGAAAAGTCTTTAAGCTTGCCCTCGGCTTACCTGCAAGCACCCACACCGAAAACCTGTTGAAGCTCGGAGTCCACAACACGCTTGAAGAGATTATCGAGGCACAAGAGCACTCACAGCTGCTTAGGCTATCCGGCACCCCGACGGGCCGCAAGATACTCGACGAGATGGGTCTCAATCCTGTCGACCAGTGCCCTGACGCCGTGCGGATTCCCAGCGACATCAGGTCTCAACTGGACATCGCGCCCCTTCCCCGCAATATGCACCCCGCAAACAACGTCGGCAGACGTCGAGGCAGGGGTACAGCTCTGCTCGAGCGTGTCCGTAATAACCACATTGAGGCAAGCTTCGTGGATGCCGCGGCATATGTCCAACAAGAGGCATTTGCCGTCCCCATCGTAGACTCCAATTCAAGGCTCATTTCCTGCGCTACGGTACGCACTTCGAGGCCCGTGGTAGCCGAACAGGTTGCGATCGCGCTGGCTGTGCTCGATGGTCGCAGAGAGGCGATATATAGTGATTCCAAGGCAGCCATTAAGGCCTACCAAACCGGTATGGTCTCCCCCCAGGCCCTCCGCATTCTCCAAAGCACCAAAAGTATCTCTCCGCATTCTCTCATTTGGTTTCCCGCTCACTTGGGGTCGATTGAGGGTTCTCCCTCTAACCCTAACGAGGGCGCACACGAGGCCGCGCGAGGACTCGCTGACCGCGCTGCCTCAGCCGTCCCCCTGCCCCGCGGGGAACCCTTGCTTACGTATAATGAAATCACGACACACTACTATCTGCCAAGACGGGTATTCCCCTCCCGCACCCAGCCTTATGCAGGGCGCAGGCGGTTACCCTTCGACTTTTACAAGCCCCTGCGTACCCTAACCTCGCGGTTCTTCATGCCATATACCCTGAAAGATATCACACTGCGGACTACCCTGCCTGTGGACTAAGGGCAACATTGGACCATGTGTTGTGGGACTGCGAAGCCATCGGCTCCTCCTTCAGCGAGGATAGGTGGGCTGCGCTGTTGGGCAGCCCCGAACTCAGTGACCAAACCCTGGCCGTCCAGAGTGCCCGCGATCGGGCCGTCAAGCTCGGCTTGGCGGTCCCTACGTGGGACTAGCCGGGTGGCGCGGGGTCTCCCCTGCGTCTTCTCTGGACCTAATAAAGTTATTTCACTCACTCACTCACTTAAGCAACGTAATTGGTTTACCGATGACATTGTTCTATTCAGCAAAAGTGCAGGCGAGTTACAACAAATGATTAAGGAATTGAACAGGGAGAGTGTAAGAACAGGGTTGAAGGTATAATATGCAGAAGACAAAGATAATGATGAATAACCGGGCAAGGGACCAAGAGTTCAGGATCGCAAGTAAGCCTTTAGACTCTGTGATGGAGTATGTTTACCTAGATCAACTAATCACAGGGAACCCCAACCATAAGGAGAAACTTCACAGAAGAATAAAAATGGGTTGGATCACATACGGCACACATCGTGAGCTCCTGACTGGAAGCTCACCATTATCATTGAAAAAAAAGCTATACAATTAGTGTATTTTACAGGTGCTGACGTATGGGGCAGAGAGTTGGAGACTGACAAAGAAGCTTGAGAACAAGGTATGGACCGCGCAAAGAGCGATGGTAGGAAGAATGCTAGGCATAACATTAAGAGACAAAGAGCGGTTTGGATCAGAGAGCAAACGGGCATAGACGATATTCTAATTGTTATTAAGAGAAAAAAATGGCACTGGGCGGATGATGTTGTGCGCAGATTATATCACCGTGGGACCATTAGGGTGACACAATAGGTACTAAGAAAAAGGAACCGCAGTAGAAGTCGGCAGAAGACTAGGGGGGGGGGGGAGAAGAAATGAGGAAATTTGCGGGTGCTAGTTGGAATCGGTTGGTGCAGGACAGGGGTAATTGAAGATCGCAGAGAAAGGCCTTTGTCCTGCAGTGTACATAAAATAGTATGATGATGAGGATGATGATGATGACGAATTTTTGATGAAATTCTTCATTTGTGAGCTGTAGAGTCTCACAGGCAATGCGCCAGATGTTATTAAATGTAGTTATTCAGCATGATTCTTAGATACGAAGGAAAAATATATTGAAACTTTTGTTTTCCCACCCTCGAATAGGTTACATTTGCGCTTTCTATTCATGCCGCTAAGCTTTTTACACCATCAGATCATTGGCATATTCCTGAATTAACTGCAGTAGATAAAATGCGAACAGTGTACCGAAATAATTCTTGGGGCATCATAAAAAATTACAGCTAACAACGACAGAGGCTGTTTCAGATAAGGCGCGACGGTGACGCCAGGTGCCAGGTGCCAGGTGACGCTGACGCGCGCTGGGCTTCCGCCTCACCCTCCCTCGCTCCTCGTCCTCATAACGTGCCAGGGGAAAGATGGTCAATCACTTAGCGAACAATTAAAAAATTGTAGAGGAACTCCAAATACAGCTCTCTGTTGCTGAATACGTGCTGTTACATAGAAGTGTTTTTCCGAGCGGGAAAGAGCACCGCAAATGCACGAAACTTTGCTTCGCGGTTTTACTTTCAAGATCGGACATACACATTTATGAAGCATGTGTTAGGCAACAAAAGGTGTTTCGGCAGTTTTATGCGAAGCATATTACGAGAGCTCAACCCAGCTCCTCAGGCGCGGCGGTGTCGCCATGAAATCACGTGACACCGTGACGTCACGACAGAGGAGATGTGGCTTTGGCTCAACTCTTGCAAGACGGGCTGGGTGGGAATCGAACCAGGGTCTCCGGAGTGTGGGACGGAGACGCTACCACTGAGCCACGAGTACGATGGTTCAAAGCGGTACAAAAGCGCCTCTAGTGAATGCGGTGTTGCCTTAGAAACGAGCTGTTTCTAAGGCGTGCGTCTCTTGCTCAGGCGCACATTTCGTTGCCGCGCCGAACGCTGGTTTGCTCGACGCTCACCGCGTCCAATGCGGGGCGCGTAGTCGCTGCCCTGTAGCCCATTGTCTTACACCCCTTGGCGGGTCGACGGGGAGGCTGTCGCGTTCCACTCTTGAAGGCGAATAAGTAATGCATGAGTTGTTTCTTCGTCTAGCCGAACCAAATATAGCCAAGCAACAGCAGTTCACCAGGCTAAACAGTGGTTCAACAACTAAAATAAAGGCTAGTATGCTTCGCATCCTGGGCTTAACCTTACCTAAGCCACAGCCATTTTTTTCATGTTACGCTACAATTTTCTCATTGAGATTTCTCATATAATTATTATATTTGAGAAGCTCAATAATTATTTCAGAATAATTGTTTAGTAGGGGGAATGAAGAAAATAGTATGAGCATCTTCATGCAACGGCAAAGAAAATTACCTTTGGTTTGTCCAGCTACGTGGCATTTGCGTATTGTTTAACTATGGCAAAAGTTAGCTGCGGTATCCGTTATTATTGTGGCAAAGAAAATCACGCTGGCCCCGGTAGTATAATAATGAAGAAAGAGAGTGCACAGAATTTGCACAGTGTATTCTACAACGTCTCGGCTGGTGAACCAGCCCTTGTCAAGTAACAAGCACAGTCCATTGGGTTTCCCTATAGACACGCTATACATGAGATAGTGTAGTCGAGATTTCGGCGGAAGCCCGTCTGGCCGGGATGAGAGATGGCTAAGAAAGACGTACACCGATCGAGTGGAACCTATTAAAAGAGAAGACGTTTCCGCTTCCTTACGGAAGCCTTGCTGACCTTAGGGCGAAAAAGGTGGAAGTGACTGTATAAACAGGTTTCAACATGTGGGCGTTTGCACCTCGCGTAAGATGGGGGGAGGATTCGTTCGTTTCGATTGAGCGTGTGCGCTCTTGATTGTATCTCGAGGGTCTCCAGGCTTAGACATGACTTCGTTTCATTCCTGGCTGGTTAAACTTTACTTCATCCAGTCAATATTGTGCATAGTCGTTGCTGCGTGCTGAGCCGTAGCATTTGCAGCCACTCTTTCCTTATCTACATGGTTTTGAAGTTGGCGCAGACGCTGTTTAAACTTTCCCTTCTCCCCCATGAAGACATAATCGCAATCCACACGGGGTATCTTGTAAACAACGCAAGGAAAGGCTTCCTTCGATAGTTTGTCCGTCCCGCTAACGAGTGCATGCCTCAGTTAGCGTACAGGAACGTGAGCCACCTACCCATTTGACGTAGTAGTTCTGCGCAAACCCGTAAGGTGGAGAGAAGTAATTAATAAAGGGAAAATCAGACATCCACCCATTTCGTAGTGATTGCTACAAAGGAAACCCTTATGGGTTCCTCGAAAGAAATAACTCAGAGTTGAAGAAAAATTTGTCCTGGTCCGGGACTCGAACCCGGGACCACCGCCTTTCCGGGGCAGCCGCTCTAACATCTGAGCTAACCAGGCCGCTAGCAGATGGCATGGCGAAGTCGAATTTGTCGGCAACACGAAGCAAAGGCAAGTGTTTGACGTAGTAGTTCTGCGGAAAACCGCAAGGTGGAGAGAAGTAATTAATAAAGGGAAAATTTTTCTTCAACTCTGAGGCTTTTTTTTTTGAGGAACGCGTATGGGTTTCCTTTGTAGCATTTGCTACGAAATGGGTGGATGTCGCATTTTGCCTTTATTAATCACCTACCCATTTACGCAGCACTCCTGATAAGGTATCGCTTATTGAGGGCACGTAAGGAATGGAAGCGCGTTTCTTCGGATGGGCACTGCCAGCTTGGAAAGAGTTGAACAAACGGTGTTCCACAGCATGCACGAATGCAGGTGGCTAACCGCTCTTCGAAAGGTCTTTCTGGGTTGTCTGCACATTAGAATTTAGGTCTTCAGGTGTCACGCAAATGCGGCTCGTACGGCACAACAGGGAGGCAACCACTGACCTTTTTTGAGCGTCAGGGTGCACAGAGAAGAAATTCAGGTAGCGGCCTGTGTGCCTACTCTTTCTGAATACGCTGAAAGAAAATGCACCATTGGGTCTTTTCACCAACACATCGAAAAAGAAAAGCAGTTTCTGTTTTGTTTCCATCTCCACCATGAACTGAATGTAATCTGCTTGATTGTTTCGACACGTGGTGAAAACTTTCAGAGCAGAGCACTTTACTACGCAAAACCAACAGTCAACGTGGCGTAGAAAAATTATTGGAAATGGGCTGAAAGAAGCGAGCACGTGCCTCTGCAGCCATCTCATTGTCAGATTAGCAGCGAGACGGAGGCACCCATTGGTGTGCCGTGGACTTCCTTGTAGATGAGCTTGTTAAAACAGAAGTGGGTGTTGCCCAGGCAAAAATTGAGGAGACTCTTCGAGTGGGAAACACCAAACGGCGACCTTTACGGTTGCCGTTTGAATAGCAGAGCACGCTTCCACGGCCATGTCAGTAGATATGGAAGTGAACAGAGACACAACGTCAAATGAAACTATCACCTTGTAGACGTCGAGGACGAGATGCCGAACTTTGGCAACGAAATTCGGGGAGTTCCACGCATGCGTTATATTTTTTCAGACGAGAGGGGGCAAAATTCTGTACACAACGCCGTATAGCTTGTACAAAGGGGGAACGAGTAAAATACACAGGGGTTCTGAAAGGGACATCTGGTTTATGAATGTTCGGTAAGCCATAAAGCGCCGAGGGTGCCCAATTACACAAAAGAATCGAGTAGCATGAGTACTTGTTCTCAGGAGAAACGAAGTGCAACACCTCTGCTAGGAGTTTCCGTACTTTTTCTGTACCTTCAAAGCAGGGTCCTGGGTCAGGCGAACGTAACTGTCCTGGTCGTCAAGCAGGTTCAGCATTTTTCTTTTGTACACCGCCGGAAAGCCTGCGTTCCTTAGCAGAAAGCAGTGAAGTGAATTTTCGCTGATGCAGCCAAGAGAGGACACGGGTAACGCGGGGGCGGGCCTCATCCCGGTGGGATTGATAAACTTGGCTAATGGCGTGCTCCACAGCGCAAACCACCTTTCTCACTTTCAGGGCAGGACCAACATTAAAGTTGGTCCCGCCTAGCTCAAGAACAGAGGCCCCAGCAGGATCAAGTTTGTGGGAAGACTGATTATATACCGCTGCAGTCACCCCGTGTGGACGATGGGGTTTGGCTGTGCCCGAGAGTCTGTGAAGTTCGACTTCGTGTGTAAACTCGGCATGGCGTCTCCGTCTTGTATTTTAATATGCTTTATTTGGTCGGTGTACGTCATCGGTAAATTGAACATTAAAGACAGTTTACATAAAAACAGACATACATGCGACATAATGACATACTCACGACATATAGCAACATTGCACGTGACAAAAACAGAAATACCCTTCTCATCATCATCATCATCATCATCATCATCATCATCATCATCATCATCAGCCTGGTTACGCCCACTGTAGGGCAAAGGCCTCTCCCATACTTCTCCAACAGCCCCGCTCATGTACTAACTGTGGCCATGCCGTGCCTGCGAACTTCTTAATCTCATCCGCCCACCTAACTTTCTGCCGCCCCCTGCTACACTTCCCTTCCCTTGGGATCCAGTCCGTAACCCTTAATGACCATCGGTTATCTTCCCTCCTCAATACATCTCCTGCCCATGCCCATTTCTTTTTCTTGATTTTAACTAAGATCTCATTAACTCGCGTTTGTTCCCTCACACAATCTGCTTTTTTTCTTATCCCTTAACGTTACACCTATCATTCTTCTTTCCATAGCACGTTGCGTCGTCCTCAATTTGAGTAGAACCCTTTTCGTAAGCCTCCAGGTTTCTGCCCCATAGGTGAGTACTGGTAAGACACAGCTATTATATACTTTTCTCTAGAGGGATAATGGCAACCTGCTGTTCATTATCTCAGAATGCCTGCCAAATGCACCCCAGCCCATTCTTATTCTTCTGATTATTTCCGTCTCATGATCAGGATCCGCCGTCACTACCTGCCCTAAGTAAATGTATTCCCTTAAGACTTCCAGTGCCTCGCTGCCTATTGTAAATTGCTGTTACCTTCCGAGACTGTTAAGCATTATTTTAGTTTTTTGCAGAATAATTTTTAGACCCACCGTTCTGCTTTGCCTCTCCAGGTCAGTGAGCATGCATTGTAATTGGTCCCCTGAGTTACTAAGCAAGGCAATATCATCAGCGAATCGCAAGTTACTAAGGTATTCTCCATTAACTTTTGTCCCCAATTCTTCCCAATCCAGGTCTCTGAATACCTCCGGTAAACACGCTGTGAATAGCATTGGAGATATCGTATCTCCCTGCCTGACGCCTTTCTTTATTGGGATTTTGTTGCTTGCTTTATGGAGGACTACGGTGGCTGTGGAGCCGCTGTAGATATCTTTCAGTATTTTTGCATACTGCTCACCACACCCTGTTTCCGTAATGCCTCCATGACTGCTGAGGTTTCGACAGAATCAAACGCTTTCTCGTAATCAATGAAAGCTATATATAAGGGTTGCTTATATTCCGCACTTTTCTCTATCACCTGATTGATAGTGTGAATATGATCTATTGTTGAGTAGCCTTTACGGAATCCTGCCTGGTCCTTTGCTTGACAGATCTAAGGTGCTTCTGATTCGATTTGCGATTACCTTAGTAAATAGTTTGTAGGCAACGGAGAGTAAGCTGATCGGTCTATAATTTTTCAAGTCTTTGGCGTCCCCTTTCTTATGGATTAGGATTATGTTAGCGTTCTTCCATGATTCCGGTACGCTCGAGGTAATAAGGCATTGCGTATACAGGGTGGCCAGTTTCTCTAGAACAATTTGTCCACCATCCTTCAACAAATCTGCTGTTACCTGATCCTCCCCAGCTGCCTTCCCCCTTTGCATATCTCCCAAGGCTTTCTTTACTTCTTCCGGCGTTACCTTTGGGATTTCGAATTCGTCTAGACTATTTTCTCTACCATTATCGTCGTGGGTGTCACTGGTACTGTATAAATCTCTATAGAAATCCTCAGCCACTTGAACTATCTCATTCATATTAGTAATGATATTGCCGGCTTTGTCTCTTAACGCATACATCTGATTCTTGCCAATTCCTAGTTTCTTCTTCACTGTTTTTAGGCTTCCTCCGTTCCTGAGAGCATGTTCAATTCTATCCATATTATACTTCCTTATGTCAGCTGTCTTACGCTTGTTGATTAGCTTCGAAAGTTCTGCCAGTTCTATTCTAGCTGTAGGGTTAGATGCTTTCATACATTGGCGTTTCTTGATCAGATCTTTCGTCTCCTGCGATAGTTTGCTGGTATCCTGCCTAACGGAGTTACCACCGACTTCCATTGCACACTCCTTAATGATGCCCACAAGATTGTCGTTCATTGCTTCAACACTAAGGTCCTCTTCCTGAGTTAAAGCCGAATACCTGTTCTGTAGCTTGATCTCGAATTCCTCTACTTTCCCTCTTACCGCTAACTCATCACCCTTCTCAACTACGCTATATATAGACACGTTCCGGCCAGAGCTAACCAAGTAATATAAGCTGGGGTGGCAGCACAGTACCTATGTGGCAGAAAGCACAGAATGGATCGTTACTTTACTAACCACTGCAATGCAAACCACTGAATATCAATCAAAAAAACGTGGGGATAATAAAGCGCCACGCTACAGTACAGCTACAATACAAGCGATACGCGCTGCCCAGTAACCGCCAAAATGAGGAGGAATAATGATACAGGCGTTTATTGGCATCTGTGCGGTGGAATAAATACTGCGTCGTGCAGAGGCTATGGACATTAGTGACATGTAACTGACGTAACTACTCAAAATGGGAGGGTTCTGGAAAATAAAGCATCTAATGGCGTACCGAGGGAGTCATGGCTGATGTCAAGGATGTTTAGTAGGGACGCTAGTTAGTGTGTATGTGCTTTCGTTAATGCCAGATGACACGGTGTTAAACTTCTAGATTAAGTAAGACTAGCGAACTTCTCGATCATGATGGGAATGAGAGCCTGATAGCAAGTATAGTGCCCAGGGTTTTTCGAAAGAATAGTCTGGTAAGCGAATATGTCTTGTTGGTTGGAAGCGTACATGTAGATTGGAAGCGTGTTAGCATGCGATGTGTGGCTATCGAAGCGTGTTCGAACGAGGTTTCTGTTTGGCCAATATGTTGTTTTCTGCAGACCGTGCCGGCATTGAAGCATGTATATAACGTTAGAGGTCTAGTAATTAAAGGATCCGCGAATATTTAAGGCAAAGTCTGAAAACATCCTAATGAGTTTCTGTGTACATTGCATATGCACATATACGTTGCAACGTGCTTTGCAGCATGGGGCGCAGCCAGAAGATGTTTTTTGCACTCATTTAATTTTGAGGATGTTAACATAACGCGAAGGTTTTTACACCATCGGTACGCGACGCGAGGCGGTTCCGGAAAGATATCGATAAGATATTCACTTTGGGCAAGAATATTGTCCTTGCGTTTCTATACAGAAAAAAAAAAACATTTTGCGCTGATGCTAAGAACATTAGTACAAGATTGGTATTGGTGCATGCTTCGAGTAACGGGTTTCCGCTATGAATATTGCCTCGATTAGGTTTGCTCGGCATATGGTGTCATGAATTAATTGTATGGATATTGCCGTTTAACGAGAGCATTTTTAAGTTGTTCGCACTTAGAAATATTATCTTTGCGATCGGAACCCAATGGCTACCAGTTTCGCGATATCGCACATGACTTAACTGAAAATGTAGAGCTGGTTTTTATCAGTAGCCTTGCGATAAAATTTTGTCAGCAGTCTGCCTTGGGATAGCGTAACTGTGACGTCCAGAAAGTTGATCGAAGGTAACTAGTAATTGTGCGGAAATTTGATTGAAGGGTTAAAGTGATTATACCTTTCTATGAACATTACCAGGCTAACCTCACCAGATAAATCAAGAAGATATCCTCCATAAATCGCCTACAAAAGAAAGAATGTAGCTTAGGACTGGATAGAAAATCATTTTGCAGAAAACTCATGAAGATATTAGCGTATTTTGGGCCTAGTTGAGTCCCCATTGACGTAAAACTTTAGCTTAAGAATAAACTTTAACAGCAATCCCAGGGTTTCTTTATCAATAGGTTTCTGTAAACGAGAATGTTCATAGGTTTTGAGGACTCCTGCAATTCCATCCGCATGTGGTATGATAGTGTCACGTGGTAGTGACGGTGAAGAAAGAACACAGTAGCAGTACTGTGAAAGACAAAACTAGCTTTTATTGGGCAAACCTGTGCCCACAAAACAGACTACACTTAAAGCACAACGTAGCGGCGAACACAGTCGGCGATCGTCGAAAATCTGATCAGCGGGTCAAGCGCGTCGGCTTTTATACAGCAGTAATCGAATGTTCCAGACTAATCGTTGGGACCCGCATGCCTTCTACAATGTTCTACACCATTCGCGTCAAGCGATGAAATCACATAACACAAGTTTCGGCGACAGCGGATAGAAGCATCGATAACTTTCCAGAAAGTTCGGATACATGCAGGCGCGTCCCGCGCTGTGCGATAACATTTGTTAGGCGGCTAAACGTGGTCGCCCGATAAGGATAAGTACACGTGTCATTACCCCCCCTCTTAAACAGCATCGACCCGATGCTGCAAACAAACGAAAGTAATAAATAAGCACTCGTAGCAAAGAAAACAAAATAAGGGAAGTTCGTTAGCGTCCGTAAAACGGTTTAAGACGCACCACGTGGACCACTTCAGGTCGTGCGCGGCGCCGCTGTGAATGCGAAATGCCGTCTGGCACGACCTCATAGTCCAGTGTGCCAATACGTCGGATAACCTTGTAGGGTCCGAATTAGCGTCGCAGTAGTTTCTCACTCAGTCCTCGTCGGCGTATCTGGGTCCATACCCAAACACGGTCGCCGGGCTGGTACTCGACGAAGTGTCGTCGGAGGTTGTAGTGTCGGCTGTCGGTCCTCTGCTGGTTCTTGATCCGCAGGCGGGCGAGTTTCGGGCTTCTTCGGCGCGCTGGAGGTAGGTAGCGACGTCAAGGTTCTCCTCGTCAGTGACGTGCGGCAGCATGGCGTCGAGCGTCGTCGTCGGGTTCCTGCCGTAGACCAGCTTGAACGGCGTGATCTGTATTGTTTCTTGCACCGCCGTGTTGTAAGCGAATGTTACGTACGGCAGGACGGCATCCCAGGTCTTGTGTTCGACGTCGATGTACATCGCTAGCATGTCGGCGAGGGTCTTATTCAGCCGCTCCGTAAGACCATTCGTCTGCGGGTGGTAGGCCGTGGTCCTCCTGTGCCTTGTCTGATTGTATTTCAGAATGGCTTGGGTGAGCTCCGCTGTAAAGGCCGTTCCTCTGTCGGTGATGAGGACTTCTGGGGCGCCATGTCGAAGCAGGATGTTTTCGACAAAAATTTGCCCACTTCGGCTGCGCTACCTTTCGGCAGTGCTTTAGTTTCAGCGAAGCGGGTGAGGTAGTCTGTCGCCACGACGATCCACTTATTTCCGGTTGTTGACGTCTGAAAGGGTCCCAGCAAGTCCATCCCGATCTGCTGGAATGGTCGGCAAGGAGGCTCGATTGGCTGTAGTAATCCGGCTGGCCTTGTCGGCGGTGTCCTACGTCGCTGACAGTCTCGGCATGTTCTGACATAATGGGCGACGTCGGCGGTCAGGCGCGGCCAATAATACTTTTGTTGTATCCTCGAGAGTGTCCTGGAAAAACCGAGGTGTCCAGCGGTCGGATCGTCATGTAGGGCGTGCAATACTTCTGGACGAAGTCCTGACGGGACAACAAGAAGGTAGTTGGCGCGGACTGGTGAAAAGGTCTTCTTCACGAGGAGATTGTTTTGAAGCGTGAAGGAAGATAGTCCGCGCTTAAATGCCCTGGGGACAACGTCGGTGTGCCCTTCCAAATATTCCACCAGGCCTTTTAACTCCGGGTCTGCCCGTTGCTGTTCAGCGAAGTCTTCCGCGCTTATCATGCCAAGGAAGGCGTCGTCATCTTCGTCATCTTGCGGCGGTGGGTCAATGGGGGCGCGTGATAGGCAATCGGCATCGGAGTGTTTTCGTCCGGACCTGTAGGTTACAGTGATGTCGTATTCTTGTAGTCTGAGGCTTCACCGCGCCAGTCGTCCAGAGGGATCCTTTATACTCGCTAGCCAACACAACGCGTGATGGTCACTGACGACTTTGAATGGCCTGCCATAAAGATAAGGGCGAAATTTAGCTGTAGCCCAAACGATGGCGAGGCATTCCTTTTCGGTCGTAAAATAGTTGCCTTCCGCTTTTGACAGCGACCGGCTAGCGTAAGATATCACCTGTTCGACTTCGTTTTTCCTCTGGACTAGAACGGCACCGAGGCCTAGGCTACTGGCGTCAGTATGGATTTCTGTATCGGCGTACTCGCCGAAGTGCGCAAGTACCGGCGGCGACTGCATGCGTCGTTTGAGTTCTTCAAATGCGTCGCCCTGCGGCGTTTCCCACTTGAACTCAACATCACATTTAGTTAGACGTGTCCACGGCTCGGCGATGCGTGAAAAGTCCTTGACAAAGCGCCTGTAGTAGGCACACATGCCAAGGAATCTACGCACTGCCTTCTTGTCGGTGGGCTGCGGGAACTTTGCGATTGCAGCTGTTTTCTGAGGGTCGGGGCGTACTCCAGATTTACTGATGACGTGGCCTAGGAACACAAGCTCGTCGTAAGCGAAGTGGCATTTTTCTGGCTTGAGAGTGATCCCTGATGACTTGATGGCCTCTAGTACTGTGGCAAGCCGCCTAAGGTGATCGTCGAAATTTGCGGCGAATACAACGACGTCATCCAAAAAAACGAGACAGGTCTGCCATTTCAATTCCGCTAAAACCGTGTCCATCACGCGCTGGAACGTCGCAGGCGCCGAGCACAGTCCAAATGGCATAACCCTGAACTCGTTGAGGCCGTCTGGGGTGATGAAGGCGGTCTTTTCGCGATCTCTTTCGTCGACTTCTATTTGCCAATAGCCAGACTTGAGGTCCATCGAGGAGAAGTACTTAGCGTTGCAGAGCCGATCCAATGCGTCGTCTATCCGTGGAAGGGGGTATACGTCCTTAGTGATCTTGTTCAGACGACGAGAATCGACGCAGAAACGTAGGGTTCCGTCCTTTTTCTTCACCAGGACAACAGGGGATGCCCACGGGCTTTTCGACGGCTGGATGATGTCGTCGCGCAGCATTTCGTCGACTTGTTCTCTTATAGCTTCGCGTTCTCGCGGCGAAACTCGGTAAGGGCTTTGGCGGAGTGGTCGAGCGTACTCCTCGGTGATTATGCGATGCTTGGCGACTGGTGTTTGTCGAATCCTCGATGTCGTCGAAAAGCAGCCTTTGTATCGTCGGAGCAGACTCCTGAGCTGCAGTTGCTTAATCACTGGGAGACTTGGATTAATCTCGTAGTCTGGTTCGGGAACCATGGTCGTCGGGGTAGATGCGGCCGAATCCGAGAGGACAAACGCATTACTGGTTTCCACAATTTCCTCGATGTGCGCGATCGTCGTGCCCTTGTTGATGTGCTTGAACTCCGGGCTGAAGTTTGTCAGCAACATTTCAGTTTTCCCTCCATGCAGTCGAGCGATCCCTCTTGCGACGCAAATTTCACGGTCTAGCAGGAGACGTTGGTCGCCTTCGATGACACCTTCTACGTCAGCGGGTATTTCGGTGCCGACCGAAATAACAATGCTGGAGCGGGGCGGGATGCTCACTTGGTCTTCGAGCACACTCAAGGCGTGGTGACTACGAGGGCTCTCCGGCGGTATCGCTTTATCTTCCGACAGCGCTATTGACTTCGACTTCATGTCGATGACTGCGCCGTGCTGGTTCAGGAAGTCCATACTGAGAATGACGTCTCGAGAACACTGTTGGAGGATAACGAAGGTGGCAGGGTAAGTCCGGTCATGAATGGTTATCCTTGCCGTGCAGATTGCAGTCGGCGTAATCAGGTGTCCTCCAGCGGTGCGAATTTGAGGGCCTTCCCATGCAGTCTTAACCTTCTTCAACTGGGCGGCGATGTGTCCACTCATGACGGAGTAATCAGCCCCTGTGTCCACTAAGGCAGTAACAGCGTGGCCGTCGAGAAGCACGTCGAGGTCGGTGGTTCTTTGTCTGGCGTTACAGTTAGGTCTCGGCGTCGGATCACGGCTGCGTCGTGTTGAACTGAAGCTGGAACGTCGCGTCGTCAAGCCGTGTTTCGTCGGTGTAGTCTTGGCTTGCTGACTTCGTCGGGATGGCGGCGTGTCGTCATTAGGTCGTCGAGATGGTTTCTTCGTCGTCTTCGTCGGCGGCGGAGGATCTTCGTCAGTTCGACGAACAGCAACCGCACCTCCATCGGTTGCTGCTTTTAGTTTTCCGGATATGGGCTCGCTGACCGGCCCCGGGCTGGGCCAGTGTATGGTCGGCGCTGCGGCGACAGGTAGCGGCCTGGTGATGGCGAACGCGACGGTCGTCGAGAGCTCCATTGAGTAGCGGCGAGGTAGTCGGCGATGTCATGTGGGCGCTCTCCAAGCTGTGGACGCGGCGCGTTGACGGCGAAACCTCGGAGTCCCATCTCTCGGTATGGGCATCGTCGGTAGACGTGACCTGCTTCTCCGCAATGGTAGCAGAGCGGGCGGTGGTCAGGAGCGTGCGAAACGTCTGTCTTCCTCGGGTAGCTGCGCTCGGCGACGGGTCGGCGTGCTGGCGGCGGCGGTGGTGGTCGACGGAATTGCGGCGTTACGGGGCCCTGGCGCGGTCGTGGAAGGGGACCTTGACGGCGAGCGACGGCGGCGTAGCTCATCGCTTGCGGCTGAGGCTGCGGCGGTTCTGGTTGCACCTCAGGAACTCCAAGCGATCTCTGCACCTCTTCTTTTACGATGTCGGCGATCGAGGCCACTTGAGGCTGCGACGAAGGCAAGACCTTGCGCAGTTCTTCGCGCACAATGGCCCTGATGATCTCCCGCAGATCGTCCGTGGCCAGTGATTGAATTTCTGCGTAGTGGGTAGAGCTTGTACGGCGGTTGAATTGCCGGTTCCGCATTTGGAGTGTCTGCTCGATGTTCGTCACCTCACGAAGAAACTCTTCGACGGTCTTCGGTGGGCTTCTTACCATCCCGGCGAAAAGTTCCTCCTTTACACCACGCATCAGTAGGCGGACTTTCTTCTCCTCGGCCATATCCGGGTCAGCGTGGCGGAACAAACGGCTCATTTCTTCCGTAAAAATGGCAACGTTCTCGTTTGGTAGCTGCACTCGGGCGTCCAGCATAGCTTCGGCCCTTTCCTTGCGCACGACGCTTGTAAAGGTGCGTAGGAAGCCGATACGGAACAGGTCCCACGTTGTCAAGGTCGATTCCCTGTTCTCAAACCAAGTTCTGGCGGTGTCTTCTAAGGCGAAGTAGACGTGCCGCAGCTTCTCGTCGGAGTCCCAGTTGTTGAATGTTGCGATTCGTTCGTAGGTCTCCAGCCATGATTCCGGGTCTTCAGTCACTGCTCCATGGAAGGTTGGTGGGTCCCGAGGTTGTTGTAGGATAACAGGGGACGCTGGGGCAGCCATTGGGGTTGTCTTGACCACGATCTTCTTTTTTTTTATTGCGATGAAGGCTTGCCCTTAAGGCATAATTGTTGGAGCGTATATGTGTATTATATGTGTGCTGTGAGGCCTGTGTTGTGTATGAATTGAAGCAGTGTTTTGTGAAATCTGTTATCATGTATCCAGCGGTCATAGCTGGTTGTCACACTGTAGCGGAGGCCGGCTTGCAGTAGGTGACGCGAGCGTTCCGAACTTAAACCCGTACACGTCCATATTAGGTGGTATGCATCTGATTCCACCACAGGAACGGAGCCGTATGGACACGTAGCACCCAGTGGTAAATGCGACCAGTTCCACCTTGAGACAACAGCCGGTGTAAGGGCCACCCCGGCCCGAAGCCTCCTAAGCACAACTTCCTCCGCCCTAGTGAGGTGAAGGGGGAGGGAGCAGACACACGGTGGGATAAGAGCGCGTGTGTCCTGCCGGAGAACATTTTTACGGGCTCGCAGCGAGTTACGGGGTTGGGGTGGGAGGGGAATAGGTGGAGGATCAGGATTAGGAGGGCAGTGTGCCTGCTGGTCAGCAGCAATGTTGTGAGGGTTCGCTGAATGGCCTTGAATCCAGTGTACCTTGACGCAAGTAGCTGTCTTACTATTCATAGTGTGTATTCTCTCGCAGATTTCCATCGCCTTATCGACCTTCTTGAGTTCCTGCATAGCCGCTAAAGAATCCGTGAAGATGTCTAGTTGCTTGATGGTAGGCAGCTTAGATGTCGCATCTTGCATAGCGTCGTGGATGGCTTGAAGTTCCATTACTAGAGCGCTGGCTTCCGTAGATAGATAGCGCTGGTGGCCGCTGATGAAATTATGCGTTGTACTCAGGAATGATGTCCTTCCGCCGTCTGGGAGAATGGCAGCATCCGTATAGACTTTGCAGGTGTTAACGCATGATGCAGCGACGATGTTGTGTTCGTCAATAGTACCTGTTGTATCGCTGCGTCGTAACTTCGTTGGCTTATTAGTTGTGATGCTGGTGAATTCCCAGGGAGGCATTGGACAGGGCTGATTGTCAATCCGAGAGCCGCGGTGAAAATGAGCATGCAGCGCAGCGACAGCCGGAATAAGTTGCTTTTTTATTTCACGTGCTTTTTCACGTTGCAAAATTAGCTCTGCAATTGTGTTGAGCTGGGCATGTTCCTGTAGGGCTGGTATCGGAGTGATGCGGGCCAGTGCTGTGATTGTGCGCATAGCATCGCGATTAATCGTCTCCAACTGTGCTAGCTGTGCCAACGTCAGCCGTTGAAATTGTGCTTGATATAAAAGACGATATAATAGACGACCACGATCTTCTTGGTCGTCTCAGGTAGAAGTCCGTGCTCTGGTGGCAATCCTTGCAGTCTGCGGCTAGCACGTTGGTCTTGGGCGATGTTGGTTCTGTCCTCGGGCTCCGGGCTTGGATCGCGGCTTTGCGGGGGCGTTCGGTACATGAACGCACTAGCACCTCCACCAGATGTCACGTGGTAGTGACGGTGAAGAAAGAACCCAGTAGCAGTACTGTGAAAGACAAAACTAGCTTTTATTGGGCAAACCTGTGCCCACAAAACAGGCTACACTTAAAGCACAACGATAGCGGCGAACACAGTCGGCGATCGTCGAAAATCTGATCAGCGGGTCAAGCGCGTCGGCTTTTATACAGCAGTAATCGAATGTTCCAGGCTAATTGTTGGGAACCGCATGCCTTCTACAATGTTCTACGCCATTCGCGTCAAGCGATGAAATCACATAACACAAGTTTCGGCGACAGCGGATAGAAGCATCGATAACTTTCCAGAAAGTTCGGATACATGCAGGCGCGTCCCGCGCTGTGCGATAACATTTGTTAGGCGGCTAAACGTGGTCGCCCGATAAAGATAAGTACACGTGTCAATAGTATGGAGTGAGGTGACGTCGAGCGTTAAAATGCGTGCGTTATGTGCATTGGCAAGATTTCATATATCTTGAAGGAAAATATTCGTACCCTTTATAAATGACGGAAATGTTCCTTGAAACTGGTTGAGAAAAAAGTCTACGTAGGGTGATAATTTCTCAGTTGCAGTGTTTACGCGGGAAATAATCGGGCGGACTGCGTTTCCTGGTTTCTGAATCTTCGGGAGCAAGTAAAATCTAGCCGCAGGACTGAGTGTTGTAAGTAACCGAACGGCTTTTTAAATCTAGCTTTTTTCGTTTTGCGAGTGCCATAAGTGAGTGCTTCAATATGGTTTTAAATATATCGGTTGGGTCGTTCGGAAGTGCTTCGAAGGAACTGGCAGCCCGAGAGTTGCGTGGCCGCTTCCTCTATATAACCTTGCTTATTAAGGAGAACATTTGCTTTCCCCATGTGCGCAGGTTTAATAACGATGTCACGGTTATTGCCTAATTGTTCTAGCGCTGTTTTTTCTGCCTTCGTCAGGTTTGGTCCGTAAGGAACACGGGTCTTGTGCAGCTCGACGGTATCACGTTGCACAGCCTTGACGCACTGTCAAGGATTGGCGGTTAAATTGCCGCACTCTCCGTTCCGGAGGGAACAGGTTCACAACAGTCCCACACCGCGTGCGTTTACAGGTAGTTCAACTGGGTGACCGGCGATAACGCCCACGCCTCATCGACCGCGCACACGAGTCGAGAGGCGGCCGAGGAAGAACAAAGTGTTCAATTAAACCCAAAATCGTACCAGCGAATATGAAGACACAATCGAGTCAGGATACACCAATGCGGCAAGCCTAGTCGGTCGGAGAAGGTTTAGCCTCCACTACGTAAAATTCCCCGGGACCCGTATAGGCCGACCTCGTGGAAGTATGCCGTTACCAGTTATTAACACAAAAATACTACGTGTCAACTGAAAAATAAACGTGGTACTGCACCCGACACAAACTGCAATGAAAGTCACTACAACAAAACTCTGGCGCAATGCGCACAACTAAGCCCACCACGTGGCAACTTCCATTACTCGCAAAAAAAGAAGAATTTTCCCGACATAGATGAAAAATACACGCGAAAATAAACGCCCCCAACTCTACACTAATAGAACACAGATAAACGAACAGGGGACGAAGAAATAAATGAAAGATGAAACGCGATAAAAAAACGAGTCCCGCCGGGATGTCTGAGAGCTGCTGGACACGAAGGCTTCTCTGCGGCGCGTCGACTTGGACGTCCGAGCTCGAGAGGCACCGGGCTGCTGGGTTCGTCGTGTCCGCATGTCGCTGTGGAAGATGGCAAAGGGCTCGAGGCCTCCGTAGACGTGGCCCCGAAACGCGGCTACGAGAACTCAGGGGGCCGGTTACAAGTTCGCCTGAGCTCCGATACACCTGCCGCTCACCTCGGCAGTTCAACAACTGTGCCCGCTTGCCGCGGTTCACCTGACACACTTTCTCTCCCACTCGTCTTCGCATAACGCCGGCTGCCACGTGAGGAACCGGTCTTGGGGACTGCGGGATATAAGGACAACGCTCCCCACAGTCGGGCACGCCACGGCGGGATCTCATGGCGGCGGTTTGGTGACGCCGAAGGGTACACAAACTTTGTGACATGTACATATCTAGACATTTATAACATTGGGGTTGTGGTGCCGCAACGTAATTTAGGTGGAACATCTAGTAACCTAATGTCAATGATGATGATGATGAAAAACGTTTATTTTCTCTATTTTGCAGTGATTTTTGCGGCATCAGATGGAGTCTTCCATCTTCTCTCCAGGGTCGGTTCCCCTAGTCCAGGGCTCCGCTGAGGGTACCTAATGTCAAATTGGTGATGCCGGTCTCAGGCACCTGCTACATCATGGACAGTCTCGATGAGCTGAGTTATTGTCAAATAAACATGGCAAAAACCATGCCTGAAGGAACCTATTAGGCTTTCATTTTCAAGAAAAGCGGATATGGGTTTGAAAACTGTGCGCTCTAAGAGCTTTGTACATGTGCATATTGAGGAAATGATTCTGTATGATGCCTGTGAAGGCTCTCTTGTTTTACGAATTGGAGTAAGTTTCGCTCATTTCGAGTCGCTCAGAAGTTCCGCATTAGACAGCAATTTCTCTAAATATCAAACATAAATATTTCGAGCACCATTCTGCATAACGCATTGGAAATATGTTAGGTATGCCATCCATACCTGGCGAGTTCTCGAAACTACAGCGCAAGTATGCCTTTTTCTGAGATATATAAATTATTGGTAGCTTCTACATTATCAAACTTCCGAAATCTGAGCATTACGTGCTTCGGAAATTACTTTGCCATTAGTGGGATACCAATGACGGAATGAGGGAGGGCAGATTTCTTTTTTGGCGAAATGTGTCGTCCAAACTTATCTGGCGACGACATAAGTAATTTTTTTGGGCGATGGCTTTTGTAAGAGTCTTTGGCCTTGTCATTGGTATCATTTAATTGCTCCCGTAGCTCAGACAAGTTATATGAACCGCTGCAACACGGATGCGATCCGAACTGTGCTCTTACGTTGTTTAGTTCGCGTCGTTGGCGCGGGATCTCCTTCCTCATCCCTGGATTATGTGTAAGCTGTAATTTGCATTTGTGTGGAACAAAGCTTTTAGACAGGTTAATGCGAGATTAATAAAAGGACATGACATATATTCAACTCAATATGCATCCTATTTGTACAATGAGGTAAAAAAGAAAATTAATTTTCTAAAGCATCCACTATACAGACGTCACTAGCACGCGAGAACACAAGATCAACACATTCCTTTTTTTTGCCAGCCTCGATTGTAATTTTACTTCCAGATTTAAACACAGTAATTTATGGTCCGAGATTTCTGTGCATATATCAACGTTTGGGTCGCAGTCAAACATACTTTCGCTTAAAAGAAAAAGATCAAAAATTGATTGCCTGCCATTTTGTATTCGTGTAGGAGCTTTTATTAGCTGTGTTAAGCCATGAACAAAACAATGCATATAAGCAGTTCAGCGGAAAATCACCGTCCCATTTGACTGAAGCAACGTTAGTTACAATTTAGCGAAAGATTAGAAGTGTAGTTCTTGCACAAGAATTCGCTCCGCGCTCCAAATGATGTGTGACTTATAAATATTTTTCTTAATGAAAGGGCTATTGTAACGCAAAGTTAAAAGGATCACCACTCGATTTTGTGAAATCAAGAAGCTTTTTGCGAGAACTGCGTGCTTCGTTGCGGAAGTCTTTGGCCAAAGCTACAATAGTGCCCTTAAACTTGCTTTTTTCCGTAAGAATGCCATCTCTAATTTTGAAGGAGGTAAACTTAAGAAATACAGGACCACACTTCCTAATGCCATAGTTACCTAGCCTATGTGCCGCAGAAGATTCATCTGCACATATGTTAACACCAAGTCCGATAGCGACAAGCGACCAGATTCTTTCTTCGGACTGAGCCGAAGATTCCTATTCGCTGTCAGCTATAGGATAAAACATACAATTATCGAATCGCGGCCTATATTCGAAATCATTAGGCCGTGCTCGCAGCTCAGAATTTCCTTGTCGAAACACTTCAGCCACAACTTGTTGAAATTTAGTTACGTGACTCGGTTGCAGAGTGTTTACTCGGATCTCGACTGCCGCTAGTCTCGTGTTAATATCTGCAACTGTTTCTTCCCGCGCTGCCTCAGTTAACATCTACAAGCATTCATTTGATTACTTTGTGGCACACATCCGCATGCGCATTATTTGCGTTTACAACGTTAATGAGTTCTCCAGGTAGGTTGGTAGCACTTTCAGTCGTACTAGGGCGTGCCACATCACCTCAAATTAGCAGCAGTTTTGCCATATCGAAACATTCTTTGGCTGTTACATGCAGAGTACCGGGGCATGGGGCGAGCAGAAGCAATACATTCTATGAGTTTTTACAAGAGCAGGAATCGGCATTACCAAGCTGGATGAACAAAAGGAACGGCTTTTTAGGAGACTTCATTTCTGCCGCTCGGCCATGCTCACTGAAGTCACGCGAAGAATCGCTGGAACATCTGTACTTGGCGGGAACTGATGGAACTATCGATCAACCGGGAAACCCTGGAGGAGGCAAACCAACGAGAGCTCACGTGCCTTCATCGAATATTGCCACGCAGTTGCCGCAGGTGCATCCAACGAAGGAACCTGCTGAGGCAACCTGCGCAACTTCTCAGCTTTTGCGGCTGCTATGACGAGCGGAGATGATAACGCTGTTTGGTTTCACGTGAAAGACATCATTGGTGAAAGCGTATATCATCCTGCGCCTACTCACTCAAAATAAAGGAAGGCGAGCCGCCCACCGCCAGCAACATGATCTTGATCGACAAGAGGAACGTGGGTTTAGGAGGCTGTTTCTGCCGCTGGCCTATGCCCACAATGTGAACCGCTTGCTCAAAAATAGGCGGTGGCGAGTGAAACAAGAGGAAAAGTCTTTCCGACATGAACTTTCCGAAGTGTTGCTGACGCCAGATGAATGTAACGCAACTTACACTCAAGCAGACGTTCATCACGCCGGCCGACGTGTGCTGTGTGGAGGAGAGGACAAAAGAGAGAGTCAGGGAACTAATGGTAAAACACAATGAAATGCATTTACAAGAGTACGCGACAAGAACTAAGGCAAACATGCAGACACAATTCACAAGGAGCAAATAGTGTTAGCGGCTACCAGGAAAGTGTTAGAGTGTGTTGTACAATGTTAAGGAGTTCCATGCGTTCCTTCGAAAACCGATAGCATTTACTTTAGTTGCCGCGCCTGCAAATCCACGGAAAGTACGACGCTCTCTGTATAAGTCAGTCACGTTGACTCATTGCAGTATATGTGGCGTGTCTAGTTCGGCACGATCTGCTTGTTAGTAGCTCCAGACGGCTCGATGTGGTTTTGCTAGCGGATGATGGAGACAGGGAAGGCGTCAACGGGTACGGGGCCGCGGGTCAGCACAGCCTAGCGCTTGTCCCAGGAAGCCACGCGTGACCGGGCCTATTGCACAGCACTCGTCTATTGCGGAGCGGCCTTCGATTTTAGCAGTAGGTCTCTTGTAGCACCGGAACGCCAGGCAGCCTCGTTCCCCATTCATGCTCAGTGGTGCCCGATTGGCTGCCTTCGTCACTGGCTTCGGCTTGCTGGGTCTGCACGGACGTCCGCCACGTCGGTTCTCTGTAGCTCGTTCTCCATCCTACGTCTTCCTCTCCTGGTTTTCTCGCCACTGCCTCCTTCAGGGCATCATCTTATGTACAGCGCCGAACACACGCACTGAAGCGAAGGCGACGGTACAGAGCCCGTCCTGGCATCTTCGTTCCCGCCCGTGTTTTTGCGCTGTGCATAAGAATAAGCTTACTCGACTTGCCCAAATATAAGTTATCTTATCTTTCTTTGTACACTTTCTGCATACGAGGTCCAATCGTTACGCAACGCGCCATTGAATTGCTACGAAGTGGCCCTTATTGAGCCAGACCACTCCAGCGCATACGTTGCCCGATCACGGTGGCACCTGTGGCCGTACTTAGTCACCTGCGTTTCCACGTCCGTCATTGGAGCACGTACGCGCACAAGTGACGCAATCACGCGGGTTCGTATGGACGTTGAATTGTTTCATTTTCTTCTTCGATCCATGCATTCACAAGCTGTCGTATTGGCACAGCGCATATTTTTCGTCATTGACACGTTTGACGACAAAGTAATGATGATGATTGAATCCCCACGACGCCACAAAGATGACCCTACGACGAAGACAGAGGACAAGAATGAATGACGACGATGGCATGAACACCGTGGAAAACTGCCGCAAAATGACGACAATTGAACGAGCATGACGACATGATGGCGAAAGCATAATGGCCATAGAAGACCGACGATGGAGCGATTAGTATGGCATGACGATGACGTCTGACGACTTGGGCGTCACGACGAAGGCCGCACGAGAACGTTTTGCCTACTGTGAAATGATGATAATGGCATGACAATGACGGCATAATAGCGACGGTTTGACGAAGGGAATGATAGAGCTGGAATGATGACGACGGTATGATGACAATGGGATGACAATGATAAAATGATTACAGTGTTATGGTAATACCTCATGACGACGGCGTGTCGTTGTTGACATGATGACAAGGTGAAGAAGATGGCGAAAAGATGACGCCATCATGACGTGGCGCCTCTACGGAAAGAGGACGACGATGGAATAACCACGATGGCATGACGGCAACTCTGTGCTGACAACTCGATGACGAAAAGGGAATGACGATGACAAACCGCTGCTGACGAAATGAGGATTGCGGTATGACAACGAAGGCGGGAAGACGTTAGCATGATGACGACGATATGAAAATGCAGTGACAGTGACTGAGGGAAAAGGAAAGAATAACAATGATATGACAGGAATGGTGAGGATGGCGTCAGAAGAATGGCGTGTCGGTCTTGGAGCTCACGTCCGCACTCATGACCTGGCGCCGCTGGCTGCCTGAATTATACGGCTTACCTGGTGCTTTTTGCACTATGTCTTGCACCGGCGAATTATTCAAGAACGTAGTCAGTAACAAGCAGGGATCACATTAGGCACAACCGCATCACGATAGCATTACTTTCAGTACATCCGACGCATTCGCAAGAGCTTTTCGGCAAAATTGCAGCCAGCACCAGCTGTAGGAAACAAAATGGAAGAGCCAAAGAAACCTTCGTTTTAGAAACCAGGAGGAGAGTCAACTTGGTGACTATGTGAATACCTGCTGCTCTCTTGCTCAACAAAAATATGGGCCGCTGCGTATACGCCTGCCGAAACGGCGAGTTCGCTGTAACAGTCAATATTCCAAGTACACACTTGAACACTGTCATTTTCTTTTTTTATGTATTACCTGTGCCCTCTAGCCTTCGCGGGGAGTAAACCTGTGTCTTCTGCATCGTATCACTGTCTAGGTACTACTGGCGCGGCATTGCCACCACCAATTCAGGTTTGTAACAGTGACGATGAGTATTCCAACCTAGATGCAGATGTTTCTGGATGCCAGTAACGGGAATTATCTGCCCAGAGGCCCACTTTGAGTCTTGGCCCTTAAACCAAAAAGACATGTTTACGTGGTATTTATAATAAGAGAACGGTAAGTATCGAGCCTAACATATATCTCGGTTTGCAGATTCAAGTCGGAAAGAGCTAGCGCATGACAGGGGTAATTGGAGATCGCAGGTAGAGGCCTTCGCCCTGCAGTGGACTTCAAAATTGGCTGGTGATGATGTTGAAGTGGTAAGCATACCTCGTAAAAGTCGAAGCATACTTTGAAGCAAACGATGTCGTTGAAGATGCCAAGAAGAGGGCCTTGTCGGTCGCAGCGTTAGCATCGAGGACTGCTGAAGTTCTATGCGGTATAGTTGCACCAAAAAGACTGACTCGCTAACGTATCAAGAAGGAATGTCAACACTGAATGAGCACTACGATCCGTCACTGAACGAGACGTCCGAAAGTTGTGGGCTTTTACATCAAAACCAACCGGAAGAAGTATTCGTGCCGGTGTTTACGGTCGAGGTACGAGGGGTAACCCATAACTGCTATGTTCAGAATAATGCTCCGGGATCGCATCGTTTGCTGTGTGGTGTCGAAAAATTCGCTGCAACAGCTGCTAGCCAAGAAGAACGCGACCATTGCGGAAGCCGAAACACTTGCCGTGGCAACACAACGGGCGGAACTCGGTTCGCAAGAGATGAAAAAACAGAATCATGCCGTGAGGATCCTCAAGGTCATGTAAAAATATGTGCGCTGTGATATCAGGAATGTACAGAGTGACTTCGCGCAACAATGCAACTGCGGTAGTAGACGTGCTCATAAAACCTTCACTTGCTCGCAGTGAACGGGGCGGTGTTACAAATGCGGGAGGCAGAATACTTGGCACGCGTATGTTCTCGGATCACTATGACCGACCGAGCCTTAGCGCAAAGCAGCTGATTGGTCAGATGAAGCGGAAGACATCGGCAGCCGCACATTCAAGCATGGTCAGTAAATGAATAAACCCATTGTTCCAGATACAAAATAAGATGTCACGTGGAACGGAATCACAGTGGAAATATCACTCGATAGAAGTTCACCTGTGTATGTAGTGCCAAAAGCAAGAATCAAGGCATATGGTGATCAGTGACCGCCATTCGGCAAGAGTGGACACTCCCGTAGAGCCCAGCGGCCGAATTGACTGTAGTGCACCAAGCGGCTTGGATTAACTTCTACCGGTTTCGGTTTTGGGCGTGCGCATTTTGAACGCTAGCTCGCATGCGCTATGCCGGCTGCGCTACTCGGCGTTTTTTTCTTGCTTTTACTGCTAAATGGCGCGCGGTCTTAATGCGCAATCGTTTATTTAATTAAAATGATAGCGAACGAGCTTTACAAGCCTCCATCAAATCTGTGCCAAGTGCGATTAAATAAAGTAGACGCAGAAAACCTTGTAAATTTGCTGCGCCGATCGCCTGATAAATGGGCGATTTTCAATGACCATAAAGGAGCTATACAAACATTGCGCAGACTGTTAAAAAAAAACAATCATCAGCCTGTTTCTTTCGACATTGCCTACTTTGATCACTTGGACATTGAATCAGGCCACTGTATTAAACTTCATTGAATACCTTTTCATTGTCGTATTCTGGCCAACAAAAAAGCAGATGAAGCGGCACACAAAGAAGCGGTACGCAAAAACCATGAGCGGATTTATTTCACCAGATCTGATGCTTTCCAGCTAGCTAGAAGATTTGCTTCTGAAGAAAAGTACCAGCTGTGGATCTCGCCGACCCATCATTACCCTTTCCTTTACTCAATCAACCCAAATCTCAGATCTAGACTCCTAGGCAACATTTCTCGCCATCTGAAAATTATATCATCGTCTTCGCCTTAACACAGCCTAGGGAAACGGCTTGCGGTACTGCTTCGGTCAAGTGACAAGTCTACACTGCAACAACTGTGGCTCAAGTTCTGAGCCAGACCATGCTAGACCCTCGAAGAATGTCTCCCGCTCGCAATCACGAGCACTGCGTGGGAGCAAAGCCTCTTTTCAAAAGACAGAATTAATGAGTTCTTGGCTTTGGAGCTACTCGGCGTTAGCGCGTTCGGCCGGCGCAAGCAACACACTCCAGTGTTCTCACTCTCGGCAATCGCTCGTCGCGTCTTCGACAAATAGCAGTGCCGAAAGAAGGTATACGTTGCGGGGCCATAAAAAGCTTCACAAACTTGTCACACTAAGCTTCAGTACAAGCCAAACCGACTGTCACCACGGCCAGCTTGCTTTTTCGCTAACTGCTTCAGAACCCCACGTGCGGCGAACAGGCCTCAGAAGTGTCCCAAATGTTACAAAATTGCTTAGAATAACGTTGGGAGTAAGATAATACGTCACGAACGTGTCCCAGTAAGATTCAGTACACGAAAACTAATTGTGGCACACAGCCGAGCTGCATATGGCTAACTGCGTCACAACGCCGGCCGCGGCCTCTTGACCTCTGTGAATACTTTATCGTAGTCGTGAACGCAGTGTTCGAAATGGAGCGGGGAACGGGGAAATGCATTTATAACCGACTGCCGTTCGGATTTACATCGGTACCTGCGATTTTCCGGTAGGCATTGAATGCCTCTGCAATGCCTTTCAGTGTCGCAAGCTGTTGAAAGTGCTGAAAGATGAAAGGAAAGATAAGCCTGATGCTAACCGGCTTGTGGTCCTGCGGTGCTTTATAGGCAAAACGGCATAGAGTTCCGCTCAGAAAAGGGCCGATTATGCGAAGCAGTGGTTGCGTTGGTTTTCAAGCCCTAAGCGGCTTGAAAACCTTCGTGTTGACCCCCGCTCACGCGGCTGTGCCCGGCAATGCGTCGGCTCACAGTTTGGCTCGAGATCTCGCGCGCCGAGCCTCGTCCGCGGAAGCGGACGGCGCGAACGAGGAAGAGTGACACGAGAACCCTGCGAGGCTTATCAAGAAATAGCCCATAGGTATCGCTTGGGGCATCGCGAGCTGCCACCACCGGCCAAGCAACTCGATAATACGATGGCGGTCGCGTTTAGGCGACTCCAGACAACTACCTCCCCACGCACAAAGTACAATAACAAAACCACAGGGGGCAAGGAAAGCGACCTATGTAGGCTCTGTTCACAAGCAGGGACACACACACGTAATGTGGTAATGCACCTTGCTCCCGTTTTCTCATCTCCCTGTCAGCAACATGACTGACTGGACAGCCTGGCTCAGTTCCAGGGACGTCGACCGACAGCTTGAGCTGATGGGCTAGGCGGAGAAGGCCAAGCAGGCCCAGGACCTTACTTGATTACCGATACCTGAGCCACATCCCACTTTCCCCTTCCCCCTTTCAATAAAGTTTACCACCACCCTGACAGGTCAGAAAACTGACGTGGGAGGTTCGCACCATACAGAGAATATGGAAGCAATTAGGCTGGCTCTGGCTCCCCAGAATGTCACAGAGCTGTGGTCTTTCTGCAACATGTTGCCATTTCAAACGAATTCTTGCCAAATGTATCCACACTCAGGAACCTCCTGTGTCATCCACGAGAAAATAACTTAAATGGGCCTGGAGGGGCCATGAAGACGACGCATTCAAGGCGCCCTATAATGTAAAGCTATTCCAATATGTTTCTATTCCGATCTCCTGGCGTCGAACTTGCGTAACCGCCAACGCAAGAAACGGGCGGTGACCCTGCGGATTACCGCCCAATGTCTGAACAGATCAAGCAAATGCACTCCTCATTTATGGCAGGTCAGTTATATTTCTTTTAAAAACGAATAACATTGCCTACACTGAGCGGCTTCTCTGATCTAATTGGCTGACAAGAGGTGAACAGCACGCTCAAGTGGAGATGGATTCGATTGGGCCGAGCCAGTGTACTGAAAGTCGATAAACGAATGAAGAGGGTGGTGCCAGCCTCTGCGATTGGTCCTCTTTGCCGCTAAAACGGAACCGCAGCAAAGAATAGTTGGCAGAGCGAGTTTCTAAACGTGCTGAAAGTCCTTGAAAACGTTATACGCGCACGCAAAAGAGTTTATTGTAGGCAAATGAACCCATGTTCTCCCGTAGGTGCGGGTAGGCAGTGCCTGAGCTATCGGCGACAGTCATATTTTATTCCCTTCGGAACGGGGAAGCCTGCGGCTATTGAGAAAAAGAAATATTCAATTTTGTTCGGCATATCAATGCATCTTTAACGCTAGCACGTCACTTTGACGAGGTGAGTTTTCGTGGTTTTGGGACAGGCAGGAACTTTTCATCAATAGCCGAGGTCAAATAGCTACAAGGCGTCGAATCCAAAATAACCATTTCTCTTTTGTTTGGTCCAATCATGCATGATGAGTCTGAACACGTCATACCAGATGAAGAGCTATCGCTGTTCTCCTGACGTCGCGTGACAGACAGGTGAAGTGGGGGTGGCCCAGAAAAGTCTTTGATCAATCGTCGAGACCTGATCGCAGAATTGGAATAGAAAAGTTTGGAATAGCTTTACGTTATAGCGCCCCAGATGGTTAAATACGCTTTGTTTTCCGCGTCATCGTTAACTCACTTCGAGCCTGCAAGAGAACAATTTCTGGAATGTGACGCTTCCTCTTATGATGTGGAAGCAGCTCTTTTTATCGAACAGATGAAAGTAGTATTGACCACTAGAATTCAGAGCTCGGACAATTCTGCCGCAGAAAATAGCTATGCACGGATCGAGCGAGAGACCTTGGTGCAGCTTGTGGCGTTGCACAGCTGCAAGATTACCTTCTGGGCAAAAAGTTCATAATTCTAACATATATCAGCCTTTGTTGGTTCTGCTAAGATCGGAGCGGCAAACGCTGGCTTTAGCTGCTGTCCGAATTAAGCGGTGGGTCATCATACTTGGAGCATACCAATATTGTCTGGAACATAAGCCTGACAAATTTATGTGCAATGAAGATGCACTTAAGCATCTTGCCGCAACCATTTCAGACATAGAAACGAACGACTTGAGACAATCCGTACTTACCCTATACGGGTGTGGTCAGCCAACCGAGCCGATTGAAGAACTTGAGAAACTTGTGGCAGATGAGCAGCTCTCACAGGTACGCAAGTACACACGCCGTGGCTGGCCGCGCAATTTCGGTACCAAAGAAATTAAAATGGCTGATGACTGCGGAAACGCGGAATGAGCTGTCCGTTACCGACTAACTGCTGTACTGGGGTCACCACTTGGTGGCGTCCACACCTGTGCAAGGGAAACTGCTCATGCGAAGAATTAAAACTAAATTATGCGTTTTTACGAGTCAAAACCACAATCTAATGATGAGGCACACCGTAGTGGTGGACTCCGGAAATTCGGACCACCTACGGTTCTTTAACGTGCCCCTAAATATAAGTAAATAAGTGTTTTCGCATTTCGCTCCCATTGAAATGTGGTCGCCGCGATGTGGATCCTGTGACGTCATGTCTAGCAGCTCAACGCCATAAACGCTAAGCAACCGGGGTGGGTCTGCTCATGTTTCTGCACGAAGCCCACCAAGAGGTGTCCCCTATCAAGTTAAAAGCCAGGTCCTTATTTGGATGGACCGTCTAAGAGTAGGACATCAAGGGCATTGCGGAAACATGCAACACATGAGCGGACGCATAAGCGATGCCTCAAGTCTCAAGTACAAGAACTGATAAATTGGCCGAAACGCGAATAAAGATGGTTGCGCATACACACTGATTATGCAGGACCGATTAAGGGCAAGATGATATTAGTAGCTGTAGATTCCGATACGATGTAGATCGAGGCGATTATTTTGTCATTTTGCGATTATTTTGAACTTCCGTAGTACAATCAGTGTTATTGGAATAATGTATAGCCGCTTTGGTGTACAACGCACTCCGGTGTCCAACAACGGGACGTCATTCATGGCGTGAAAGATTGAGCAGTTCGTGCTGCGCAACGAAATCGCACATTTTCGAACATCTATGTGTCACCTGCGTAGTAACAGACCAGCAGAGAAGGCTGTACGGACACGAAGAGCTTGCCTAACGACGTCGTTGCCACGGGTTTTCCGCAACTATCGCAGCACGCCACTGCAAGCTGGCCATTTGCCGTCAAAGATGCTATTGGGTTATCGCTTGCGAACCTATTTGACATGCCTCATCGATCCGGGACCGATCCTGCCAAGTATAGCGATGCCTCGGGCTAGGGCTTTGCACCGGGTAAATTCGTATGGGTGCAAAATTGTGACGCTGGGGTCAAGTTGACTCCAGGAAATGTCCAAGCAACTTCTGAGGCTCGTCTCTTGGATGTGATGACAGTGGATCGGCTTGTACATTTAGATCGAGTGTGCAAGCAGAGCCCAGATCGTGCCACATCAGTTGAAGACCTAAACCGAGCCCGGCATGCCGGCATCGCCACTAATAAGGGAACTAATCAGGGAATGGCAGTCCCGATGTGTCCCACACGCTCTGTACTACGATGAGTACCGTACCAGAACTACGACATTCCGCACGACCAAGGAAGTGTGTCGAGAGCTAAGGATACCAAGTGGGAAGAAATGCTGCAATGTAGAGCTCGCTGGCACACCAGACACCCCGAGTATGCACGCGCGCACTCGCCCTATCTTTTCTTATTTATACCTCTCCCCTTAATATTTTCTATAAATTCTCGAGTCAATAAACTTGGATCTTGTGCATCCTACCACTCATAGAGCTTCCTACAATAATTAGTAAAGGTAACTCGGGTGCTGCGATCGTTCCGTCATCATGGGAATGATGGCAAGTACATGGATTGGTCTGGTCTTCGTCTTTGTGTCTTCAGATGTTCTTGCAGCTTCGTTTATTACGCTTTATCTGCCTTCATCGTCCTTATTTTTTTCAAAGGGCAGAAGACTCTGTGAATACACAATCACTACTGATTGCAGCAGTTCAGCCTTTCGAGGTTGCCAAATCGAAGCGCACCAAGCGCCTCAACGCGCTGCGTTGTCAGCGAGAAATTCATAAGGACGCTCTGTTGCTCTTGTCGGTGCATGCGTCCGTGGCGTAATGGCTCTAATATATGAGCCTGTTATATATGAGCCTCTAGTATATGAGCCTCTAACAATATGAGGCACCTGTTTTCGAATCCTGCTGTCGCCTAAGTATAGTAATGCGTCTTTAATTATTTATTGCGCAGCACTTTGTTGAAAATTATGAGATACAGTCACGAAGCCATTTGAAGCCTTAAGGACGAAGTTCAGGCAAATCTATGCACTTATATTACCCATGCCGGTGGAAACGCATCTATTGCAGCTCCCGTGTACGCTAGCGCCAGAGTGCTATCTAGGAATTATTGTATGAACTTGTATGGTACTGCTGTCTCATTGTTACCGGCACGACGTTGCCGCCACCTAGTGCGGAGTTGTAGCAGTGTACGAATATACAACTTGCTCCTGTCTCACCTTGCAGACAACTTGGGTGAATGAGTAAGTTCCACTGGGTATGTGCCTGAAAGACAAATGGGTGCTATGGCCAAACGCACGTTTGACTAGTGAACCACTAAATATTAGTCAGTGGATAGTACCTGGCCTTGTGACAGATTACTCCACGTATCTCAACATTCAGTAACAGATTACGCCACGTGAAGTGACAGATTACTCCCCATTTCTTTCTCTATGCCCATCGGTTTGTCCAGTGAATTGCTTCTTTCAATTTATTTGTTGCTTTTTTCGTGACGTGCGATAACAATGCTACCGCATTCGAACTCTACGAATGCACATGTCGCGAGCTTGAGTCCAGCCAGCGACGTAAAAAGTTAAGGAAATCAAGGGCCACTTAGTTATCCCCTACTTGGATGAATACTCACACGTGTACTTGTTTATCTTTATCTGGTGACCGCGTTTCACGGTTAACAAATGCTTAGCTTAGGGTGCGCCTGCAGGTATTGGAAATTTCTCGAACGTTATCGATGTTTCTATCCACTATCTGTAATCATCGAACCTTGTGTAATCATATAGCGTGTATGCGCAACACGAATTGTGTAGTGCCTCCTGGAAAACACGTGGGCACCAGTAATTGTTCTCGAACCGTCGATGACTCCTGTATGAAAACCGACGCACTTGACGCGCCGATCAGAGTTTCGACGATCGCCCACTGTGCTCGCCGCAATCGTTGTTCATTGAGTGTAGCCTATAATAAGGGCACAGGTTCGCCCAATAACACGCCAGTTTCGTCATATACAGTTTTGCTGCTTTCTTCGCCGTCACTACTACGCTACAATACGAAAGCATTGCGGCCATATCAGCAGAAGCGCAGCGACGTCACGTGCCCAATGGTGTGCGTCCCAAAGTGCGCACTACGCGAAGTCATGGGTGTGACTCGCAAGTGAAGTCCTAGGTTTGAGTGCATTAACTCTATTCTTATTACATGTGCCTTAATTCACCTTAACAGCACTGCTTGTGGGTTCGCATGGCCTAATTAACTCTATGCTAACTGCGTCGCGCTTACCATAGCCCTAACAACAAAAGTCGTGGGTTAGACAGCAACCAAAGGTCGAGTGTTCGTAGCCTTCTTGGACAATCCTGTGGTCACGTTAACGCCGACAACACCGGATTTTCCTCCTCCTGAGCCACATAATCCTTTTGCTTTAAAAGTCCTTTGGTCTCTGAACAGGTGCTACATACATAGTTGCACGTACCTAGTGACGCCATTCGGTGTCAAACAGGTTGACGGAAGATTGGCACCTACCCAGTGGGGCATAGCCATTTACCAAAGTTGGAATAAAACCTGAGTGCCCTCCCACTCCCTGAAGAAGGATGAGCAGCGAAGCTGTGTATGTGGGCCCCTTAATGGCGTACAGCACCTCCGTCGCGGGTCGGCCCGGCATTACAGTATCTTTGGGAATGGTCCACGTATGAGGAGTGCTTAACGTGTGCTTCACCGCCGTCGTGGGTAGGCCTGACGTTGCATTATCTTTGGGATCGGCACACACAGGGGATTATTTAACATCTGCTTCACATCCACCGTGGGTCGGCCCGGCTTTGTACTATCGGCCCACTAGTAGAGAGTGCTTAACGCGTGCTTCACCTCCGCCGCAGGTCGGCTCGGCATCGGACCATTTTCGGAATGTTTTTTTCTACACGTAGACACAATAGTGGATAAAGAAGCCCTTTTTGCTGTAAAAGTGGTCGACTGAAGAGCGGCGTCTACTCAGTCTATTAAATCCGCCTAATTTACCCACCCAATTCATTGCGAATCCGCCATTGTAGGTACATGGTAACGACAACTTAGCTGGGTCACCGAAGTGAATCAAATTGGTCGAACAGTTCGGTTTGAGTTCGGCTCTCTCGGCAGTACTGTTCTGCCAACTAGACCATACACTACCTAGTTGTCCAAGTTTTCGTCAGAGAGGTGAAACACGAGTAGACAGGCTGATAGAGATTCCACAACCTGATTGAAGATCCCAAGAGATGCTACTCACCTTAAAATGATGTCGCATGTATGCACGTTCTCAAAAACTTCGCATTAACAACGGGAGTCAAAATTGTTTTAGCTTAAGTATATTCTATGGGATATTACTTTGCCATTCATTGGAAGTGTTGGTAAACATACTTGGAAAGCATATTTAGCGACAGCAAACAAGGACGGAAGGGAGACGACGCCACAATGCGCGAACCATTGGTTTGTTGCGCGAGACCACATCGACCCCTTCAGAGATACATCGGTTCGCTTCACCTTGTGGGGCGCACTTTGAAATCTTTCGCACAATGCTTAGAAGTTCCGGCGCGCTCAACCTTGGTTCTACGGCGAACTTGGGGCCAAGTTCAAGAACATTTTCAACTAACCTCGCCGACGGCTCTGATGCCACAAGGTCCGGTAGCTTTAGAGATGCTGGCGCGTAGGCCAGGAAAAGTCCTCTGCCACAGAAATTCCGCGCCGCTACTGATGATCGCTCGGAAGTTGCTCCACTTCCGGCAGGTACCTTGTGGTCTCCCTGGAGCGTCCAGCGTCTCTCTCAGCAAACCTTTCACCACCCGCGCTTTCCTTTGCCACTCACTTGTCATTATAGTTAGGACTCTGATGCCATGGGCAACCGAAGGAGCAAGGCCACCAAACAAGCGCAGGACTTCGTTGGGCAAATGCTTGCAGTGAAGTAGAAGGACAGTGACCGAGCTTGGCAATTAGCATCTACGTCAATTGTGACAAAACTATAGCTGCAAATCTACGACAAAGCTAAAGCGACTTGCGTGAAATAATAAACATCACAAAATATTTATGTATCTTTGTGTTGTACAATAAACCATTTATACAGCTTTGCTGGCAATTCCCCTTCACAGAGTCGAATGACTGCCGAACGTTTTAATTTGACCGGTGCTGGAGGGAGTTGAACCCATGTCGTATATATTGGGAAAAACTTGTCTGAATGTATATAGAAGCACTAAGGAGGCTTTAATGTACTTTTAATGTACCAAGGAGGCCTTAAGCGTTTTAGCACTTCCTTGTTTTCCACAAAGGACCAGGATAAGTTTTCGGTATTTCTAGGTATACACTATTTCGAAGTAGAGGTCATTTCACTTCTTTAATCTCTCATTCACATAACAATAGATCCACGGCCTAGTTATACGAAGAGAGGGTAGGACAAGGAGAGAAAAATTGGACAGAGACACTTAAGAGGGCTTACGTATGGGAATGCGAAAGATTATGGTCCCTTTGGTGAAATGTTCTTTCTCCGCGTTTTATTGTGCGCGCAAGGTCTCACTTGCATTCTAACTGTGCCTCGGTCAGGACAAATCAAAACGGACCAAGCACCTGAACGCGCTCCACCCGTGCAGCCGCCGTGGTGTAGGGATAACGTGTTCGTTTCCTACCCCGGAGGTCCGATGCGATTCCTACCAAGACCGAAAGTTACAACATTTTCTTTTCGAAGTCAATAACTTGCTTTGGTCATAGGAACCTACCGTAGTAATGTGACACCAATGCGAACATTTTGCGACGTGTTGTTGCTCTTTGCTGAGTCGGCCATTTTTCGTAGCACCTTTAGGTCACGCGGATGCCGTTTCGCGTAATGGGCCATATTATGCTTTCGCATTAATAGGCATTGTTTTTGGTGTGATTAAAGGTGTCTCATTACTCCAATCACTAAATGAAAATGCCTCCAAGGAGTCTCTACTTACGTATTTGGTGCATTCGAAAGGAAGCCGTTTCTAGACTTCTTATGTATTCTTGCACCTCAGGGCTCAAGGTATACAGGTGATAGCTAATTTTGTTTAGGAGGAAAGAAAAATATATACGCAGTGCTATACAGGAATAATTTTGTGTAAATATTTTTGAACCGCCTAGTTTCATTTCAGTACGCAAAATTCTAAGCGTCCTCAAGCGATCATCAAATAAATTTCAGAAAACACCGCCTGCATACACGACGTGTTTCTTTCAGGACAATAGGACAGGCTGGTAAAAACACCTGGTACAGTATCTATGGAATAACCCGAAGGTATATACGACATGTGAACACGACACCGTATTAGAGCATCGTGTCAACAGACGATAAAGATGAACGCCGTCAAAGCATTTCATACGATATATATAACTTATAATTGAAAATTGGAGTTATGTATATATACACACACACACACACACACACACATATATATGTATATATATGTATATATATATATATATATATATATATATATATATATATATATATGTGTGTGTGTGTGTGTGTGTGTGTGTGTGTGTATATACATAACTCCAATTTTCAATTATAAGTTATAAAGCGTCTAGTATATATATTTTGCATTTTTCATCAACGCATAACTAGGGCAAAGCCTGGCACCGCTTTTTGAACTCTGAGTTTAGCATTTTCGATTTAATATTGTTAAAATGTGTATGACCCACGTGTCGCAAAACATTAGTGGTTCATGCGGAGAGCATGTCATGAGTGAACTGTTAGGTAAATGCCGCTATTGCGTGAAAACGTCTGTATTTGGATGCCTTCCCTTTGTTTATGTAGCCTTTCTTACGACAAACCCTATTGTGCTGTCCGACGTGTTCTGGTCTACTACACTGACAGTTACGTCTCTGCGAAATGCCAGGTCGACTTTTTATATATCCCCCGTAAAACTTTCGGTCAGAATACACCACTTGAAAAGAAGTTAAGTGCGCTTTTCTATTCTCTGGGTGCCCAATGAGCATCACAAAAGGCGCCTACATTTCTAAGTCCCAAACAAATAACCGACAAAATAGTTATAAAAACACGGATAGAGTATTATTCCCATTTAGAAAGTAATTTTGACGTAAACTAAGAGAGAACATGTGCAGTTACTTTTGCCAAAGTAGGTTGAGAGCCCTTGGCATACCTAAATCATTTTTTTATTCTTATCAATTAATAAAGGATGTGAAGATTACTGAACGTTTCGGCAGAATGCATAACAAAAAGACTTTCGATGGTAATGCGATTAGCAGTCGTGTAATGTAGCTACAAAAGGTATTGCTGAAAACACGTTTATGAGAGTCTGTAGTTGTGATTGTGAGACTTGGGGGGGCTATAATGTAAAACTATTCCAAAATTCTTCTATTCCAATTCTGCAATCAGCGCTCTGCAATTGGTAAAACGTTTGTTAAGCCATCCCCAATTCAACTGCCTGTCACGCGATGTCACGTAAACCGCGATAGCTCCTCATCTGATATGATATGACCGAACAACTGAAAAATGATTATTTGTGATTCGACGCGTTTTCGGCATTAGCCCTCGTCTGCTGGTCAAAAGTTTTCGGGATGTACCGACTTCATTTGCATGTCACGCGACGTCACGAAACCACAAAATTTCGCCGCGTCAAAGTGACGTGTACGCGTTAAAGATGAATTATTATGTCGAACAAAACTGAATTTTCTTCTGAATAGCCACTGGTTGCCCCCTTCTGAAAGGAATGAAAGATGGCTGCCGCCGATCTCTCAGGCACTGGGTACTCGTACCTGCCGGAGAGCATGGGTTCATTTGCGCATAATAATACATTTTGTGTGGTCGCGTAACGTTCTCGAGAACTTTCGGCATGTTTACGACCTCGTTCTTCCAACTCCTCTTTGCTGGGGATCCCTTTTAGCGTCATTCTTAAGCTTTCGTTGCATGCCGCCGCGATTTACGGCCAGCCATGGCAAACTAAGTACGGGAAAGCAGACCAATTGCAGACGCCGGCACCACCCTCTTCATCCAGTTATCGATTTTCAGTACAGTGGCTTGGCCTCACCGAATACCTCTCCACTTGAGCGTGCTCCTCGCCTCTTGCCGGACAATTAGATAAGACAAGCCGCTCGGTGTAGGCAACGTTATTCGTTTTTCAAGCAAACAAATGTGACCTCCTATGAACCTGCACGTTAAAGAACCCCAGGTGGTCGAAATTTCCGGAGTCCTCCGCTACGGCGTGCCTCATAATCAGAAAGTGGTTTTGGCACGTAAAACCCCATAATTTATTTTACCTCCTATGAACGAGGAGAGCGTTCGATTAGTCTGTTCAAACAACCGTGCTGGTGACCGCCCGATGCTTGCGTCGGTGGTTCACCAGACTATTTGCTTAGAAGTGTAGTAGATTTTTCTGTATGCCAATATATCACATCGCTGCGTAAGAAATTGGCACCGAAAGTCCCATTTCAGCGCCTCAGTTTGAATCCTGCCAGCCAAAACAGACGAGATGAGGTAATCCCCATGTGATCTCTGTTCCTGCCCCTCTCTGCGAACGAATACGCCCAAGAACGGCACCGCTAAAGCTTGCATATCTATACTGGCTTGTTTTGAATTGTACGACAAGCGACAGCGCGGCGAGAAATGAACGCTGTCACGGTATTTTAATGTACCAACCGGTGCCTACATGTTGGCACAGCAGAGCACGCCGTGAAATGGAGACTTTGCGATTCAGCAATGTATATTGAGAGCGTGGTAGTCCAAACCTATATTTGTTGTTACTCTGCAGTCAGCTGCAACCGGTAAGGTTTAGCGATAACAGTGCGCCACTGCTAACGTTTTTTATGGCCACGAGGTGCGTAACTGACTTTCACCTTCAGTATGTGCCGGCGGTTTCTTAATTAAAATATGCAGTACAGACATTACAGGGAACCCCTGAAGTAGGTGGCGCCACTCCACTTTTCCATTTTAGTCATTTTCTCGCTTAGGAAAAAAAATGGTTGTCGCTACGAATGAGGAATAAGCTATAACGAGGCTTCATCTTTCAAGTTAGCTCAACTTGCTTTTTTGTTTCATGTCCCTTTACGATGTACACGACTATCGCTGATACCATGTATATCAGGCGCTACTTGAGATCGTATTTTTAGGTAAAGTTTCAGAGCCGTACGTACATTTCATACACTTTTTATACGCCTTCTACCTCGTTCCACAGTTATATGCGCGCCGATGCACGTTCCAGGGAAAGTTACCTCGTACCAGACATCAGAAATATCTGCGCTAATACCACTAGCCCACGACCAGTTGCCCTAGAATAATGCATTACTACACTCTGAAGCATTCCACGCCTAATCTCACGCTAAACTGGTAGTTTAAGCGTGACGCGCATGTAAATGATGCGCGGATGATGTTCCAAGCACCTCGTGGTTGAAAATAAGCATGATATTCATTCATAAAAGCGTGAGGGCAAGACTGTCTGCCATAGTTGCGTCTTATGCGAGCGTGAGAAACGCAAATGACACGCTTAACATCCCGCGGAGCGCTCACGCGGGAACCCTCCATCACGCTTATCAAAATCGAAATAGGGGATCCTGGATATATCACATGATCTTCGCGCAGCGTGGTCATCATTCATCATCATCATCATTTAATATTCCCTTAAGGGTCCCTTCGGGGACATTACATAAGGGGGGGGGGAAACATCGATGTGAAAGTGCCATACATCAGCTCAAAAGAAAAAAAAAATGCAAACAAAGGCAATAGAAAAGTAAATAATAAAGGGAGCACAACGCTCTGGGTCTGCTCACTGCCCTGCGGGGAACGCGAAACTATTCTTGGGGAGGCTGACGGAGATGGTGGTGTTTTGAAGGCTGCGCTCGGGGCGATTTCTGGTGTGGATTTTGCGGTAGACTGCCACGAGTGACGTTCGTTCATTGCAGCACACAGCTTCCGGTCTAATTATCACTGTTGGCGTGTATTGCCATGTTCATTTCTAGAGACATTCTTGGCGCACAACGCGGGTGGTGTACGCATACATTGTGCAATATGCCAAGTTTACGAGGGAGAATCCACTGCGGTCTAACAGCTTCAGAGCAGCATTTCCATATGGATAATGGATATGTTACGGTCCCTCACTTGCAATACATGGACGATTGAAATATACAGGTAAGAAAATTAGTTATGGTTCACTTTTATTAAACAGCGGCCAACTGCCATGTTCTCATGATTTCGTGGTTGTACGACGTATGGTGCAAAATGTGCCGTAATGGTACATTTATTGGAAAGCGAGAACGTTTAACGCGAGCAGTAGTGTTGATCGAAATAGAAAGCAGTCAGCCTCGTGCTTTCTTTAACAAGCTTTAACACGGGGCTGTTGAATTCTTCTGAATTGTTCAGTTTATTGTGATGAAGTACCAAATTGCCATGATTTCTATTGTTCTTGTTTTATATTCGCCAGCTCACGATTCTCTCGGTACCCAGTGCCATTTCTCGTGGGGCAAGGGTAGCGAGCTGGGAGTGACCCCTCTGCACTTTGCACCGTGCTTCTTCTCTTCGTCCTCAACTCTGTTAGTGGTGCATAAATGTGGCATGCCGTCTATGCCGTGCAGTTTCCGCGTATATAGTATACCGGTGCCTATTAAGTGAAAATACATAGTTTTGTGAGCTATTTGTCGACTGACAGTAACCAGCATCTCCAAAGCGCTGCATGCGAGGTTGTAACCACACGTGCCACTTAATTTGCTACCTCAATTGCACTCTGAATTAAGATATCTATCTAGTAGGGCTCCGCATATTTTACATCTTGTGCTTTGAAGAGAGGAAGTGTGGCTGTGTTCAATGAACATGATTATATTATGCCCGTTTCTGCTCTTGAATTCCAGCTGCAAACCCATCTATGCCCGCAGTGAGGGTTTATATGTGATAAGTTCACGTAGAATGTCATTCTTGTAAAAATTTTCATCTCCCATAGGTCCGGAATGAAGCATAACTACGTTTTTTTAGCTCATTTTTTCTTAGGTATTAAAAGGCTTTATCGAAAGCGTTGCCAGTTGTGTTCGAATTTTAAACTTTATTTTTACGAAGAGCATGCTGGAATGAAATCAGTTACAGCTGAGTGTCTCACCTGGAACCGTTGTGCACTTTGTTCTTTCGTTTTTGAGGTCACATTTGAAAGATAATAAAGGTTTGGATGTAGGATTGATACAAATGAACGGAAATTGAAAAAGTTCCCTCTGATCTTATCAAAAATACTTAAATTTTCTGAGCCTTCATACGTCGCTTTCGAAGCATGCTTGCGACCCAGGCTTGCAATGCATGCTCTCATTACTGCGGTCAGTTGACCATCTTTCCGCTATCGCTTACTTCTAAAAATTTCCAAACCGCAACATTTTAAGAGCAGTCAGGAGGACAAATGTCAGAAGTGCAATCAGTGTTAAAGTAGTAAAAAACCAAGCGGTCTTCGTTACCACATTCAGTCTAAAACAAACATGTTTTCACGTCTAAAGTATTCTACTTTGGGTATTAAGACATTTTTCTTGTTTTTTCAGATCGCGCTAAGTGACCTTATAAGACCATGCATTCTCTGAGGAGAAACAAGGCCCCTCATCTGCGACTGTGAGCAGGAAAGCATTGAGATCAGTCACGACACATCCCTAGAAAAGGCACTAGCGAGGCGCCTATGCCTTTATGGTATGTAATATGTAAGGTGTCCGGCGGCATGTAGCAAATTTGTTGTGCAGTCAATGAAAGCCAAGAAAAAGCAAAGAAATATATCATATCAAGGGATTTGTTCACTGCGTTGCTCGTTTCAATCAAACTCATATAAAGACTTGCGCCTTCTCAACTACCTGGCAACGCTTTAACTTCCTAAGCTTTGTTTTTAAGCATCAACGTTTCATTGTATCATATTTTCTTGGAATGAATATTACGAATAAAAGATTTACCCCAAGAAGAAATATTTGTGTCATACGTTTTTCCCTGCCTAGAGTAGTCTTTCTTAGAGAAAGAGGCAAGTCGAAAAGAATTTGATCAGTTATTTTGGGCCAGCAATCGCAGAGAGAGTGCAACAGCGCGAAGATCTCGATGGGGAAAATACTGCCTTCGCGTCCTTATCTTACAGAAGTCTTGCTATCTCTATCGCCGCAGAGCACGGTTGAGAGAGCATTCGTCTTTTTGTGCAAAGAGATATCGAGGGGCTTGTTTTCGATTAACAGTCCTTGGCGCCGTTGAAATGTATTTCGGAAGAACAGTAGCTTGGGGCGTGTTGGCTTTCCCATCCTGGTGTTAACAGCGCAAAACGTGGACGGAACACGAGAAGAGAAGACGACGCCACTAGCGCTGACTTTCAGCAACGTTTATTTGAAAGAAACACGGATTCTTATACCTTTACTCACACATGTCACAAACAAGTAATTGCACATCATAATTTCACATGATGTGCAACCACGTGTCTGTGACAGGTGTGGGCAAAGGCATAAGAAGCCGTGTCTTTTTCTTCTTCAAATAAATGTTGTTGAAAGTCAGCGCTAGTGGTGTCGTCTTCTCGTCTCGTGTCCCGTCTATGTTTTGCGCTGTTAACACCAGGGTCGTTGAAATGTGCCAGGGCTTTGCAAAGCCCCTTCTTCGTGGATTAGTTTCAGTGTCACTGGCGCGAGCGCCTTGCACAATCTTTTTGCAGCATACTCAGCGCCTACTTCGCCGGCATGCTGCCACTGTCGTAGCGCCTTGGTTCGTCACAGTCTGCGCCGGGGAAGCAGAAGTTAAAGAAGAGGACTGCAAAGAGCTTGGTGAGCAAAGCTCGCTTCGGAGAAGCGACCCAAGCGCCCAAAGCTACAAGTGCCGGTGCGTCTTCGTAGTGTCAATGCATGCAGCGCAGGGGTGAGGGCGAGGGATGGATGAGGGGCATGCCCCTCATCCCATCCCCTTTGCCCTATCGGGCAGCTTCTCTAAGCGTGAAGATTGGTCACGCCATATTAAGCGAGGTATCAGGGGTCCTTATAACGCCTGCTAATCGTGAAGAGGGGTTCCTCGTCACTCCTAGCAGGCGTGATCGGTAAGCGTGGAGAAAGATCATGCTTAGATAAATCTTGTAAAAAAACTGCAAACGCGCGCTTCGTTAAGCGTGGATTTTTTTTTAGAGTGTACCTTAAGCAGTAGCTGTTGTGTGAAGTTATCTTCTCCATTTTTTTTGCATTAACCAGTCTAGCTTGAGCCATCTGAAATGCATCTAGGCGAGGACCTGGTGTAATAAAGCAGAAGGAAGATTGAAGTGCAGCATAAAGCTTATGCCAGAACACTGCTCGTGCATTAATATTTCCATAGAGATGGGCGAGAGATTATTTTCCCTGTATATTCCAAAGTGAAACTTTGCCTACCTCCCTGGCGCTAAGTGCGGTTGGGGGTTGTGGCAACGGGTAAAATGGCATGATCGTGGCCAGAGTGCATTGGTAAATTGGGCCAATTCCGGAGATGGCATAATCAGAACTGGGCCGATTCAGTAGAATACGCAAATAAAGATGCTGTCTTGGTGATGCGAGCGGGATGACATGCGTATTCTCCAGGGTTTTAGTGTTGTTTGTAGCGTGGCTGAACCCTGGACAGCCCTACCAAACTTAAGGCGTCCGTGGTTCGTTTCTAATGCTGTCACAATAATAGATGATTAGTGAGCACAAAAAAAATGAATCTTTCATGTCAAGTATAAAAATACGCAGCGGGATGCAGACAAAGCGGTAAACACGCGCTTGCTTTGTTCATTGCTTGCTGTCACTAATATTCGAAGCACCACAAATTCCAAAATAGCGAAAAGTGGCACATCTGTAGCTTGAAAAGTCACGGCTGCTGTAAAATACAAACGCAATTCGTCGTATAAAAACTTCCGCACCAGTAAAAGAGAAAAAAAAACTCACCAACAGACGCATAAACACTGACAGCTGCTTCCATTTGTTCAAATCTGTATATCTCTGTTCTTGAGAATTTTGCATTCAAACAACACTCCGGGATTTGATTAGGCCTGGCTAACTTCTGTGACGTACCTTGTTACTTGTTTCATAAGTGGTCTGTTGTTACGAAGGGGTTCGGGGAGCAGTCTTATTGGTTGGAGGGACAGATGCCTCGGAGGGCAGGAAGGAAGGAATGGCGACAATCACAGTGCACAAACACACATTCAAACAGAAAAAGCGCAAATACGCGGACACGTGGCATGGCGGCAAGCGAGACCAAGCGTCACTACAAAGAGTGCAGAGCAACCACCACAGCGCACTCACAGTTCGGCTGGTGTTTCGCGAAGCTGGCGTGCTGCGAGGCTTGATGACCGGCCTGAGCGGAGACAGCAGGCGAGCTCCCGCAGGATCTTTTTCGTCGGCTAGTTGGCGGGAGCCGAAGATGGGTCGTGAAGAGGTCTCCTCGTGCGTTGGTCTCGACGAGGTCCCTGCGACAGCTGTTGGCGTCGTGAACATTGACGTCCAGCCCAAGCCAACGCGTATTGCTCGCTCCGCTTCTCAGCTCCATCTCTCTAGCCGATGTGGTCTCTTTTCTCTCTGTAGGCTGCTTGATCCTCGCGTTATTTGCCGATTCGCCCCGTATTCTACTACGGCGTTCCTTGATATGTTGTTTTCTTGATTTGTTATTTTGCTACACCGCGAGCGCACTTGGAGCTAGGCGTCGTCCTGTAGTGAACGGTGAACGCGGCCCGGTGCACGTGCTTGCATATTTTTAAGGTACTTCGTCGATGTGTCGCTAGGAGCTCAGTCGCATCTGCCTATGGGCAAGATAACAATTGTACGACATGTACTCAAGATGCCTCCAAAGCTAGCTCAAACATTATCGCGTCAGTGAGGAATTACTCTATGTGGTTATTACGGCAGACCGTTACTGTTAGAAAAAGCCTCGAAGCAGCGAAAAGAAACGTGCGATTTTTCCTTTCTGGCATGATAACACAGCTGGCTTACTCATCTGCTCCCTTCCTCTTCCTCCGGCAGCCATAATTCGGTTCGAGTGCGTTGACAGATGCTATGACAAATTATTGTATTGTATGCATTCTGTGTATTGTAGTTATTACATGGAAGAAACGGACAAACGAAAAAGAAAGAAAGCATGGACGCAATCGCACAACTAACTCGCTTTAAGTTACCCCTGCTGCATCTGAGTAAGCTAGGGCATAGAAAACCACTAACATAGCACAAACAGGCTCTAAAAGCTCTAAAACAACAAGCTTTAAAATATGATCAAAAAGAGGTGACGACCCGTGATATATCATTTGCATAACTATACAGATGTATGAAAGAACACAACAATTATTGCACGCCGCATGCGTACGTACATTAGATTAGCGACGCCATCATCAGTATTTGTAATGTATTGCAGATGTGAAGTAATGGCAGTTTACATTAACAAACGAACTTCGCATCTGTTGAGAAGCCTAAACTAAGATTAGCAGTACAATTTTTTTTAAGAGTTGGCACAGCCGCCACCCTAACATTTAAAATTAGGTTGCCTTTTTTTGTGTGAAAGCATCTTGTTTTTTGCAGTAACCCGAAACCAGCATCACAACAAAGCTTGTGGGTTTAAACAGCCTTTAAATGCTATACTTCTCTGTAGCCCGTCGAGTGCATGTCCGCTCTGGGGAGCATAATCAATCTTACAAACATAGGTCCGTGAGTTGTAGTCTGCTGCCCTAAAACAAATCGCGAAAGGTTGCTCTTTAAGCCTTCCGAGTTCCTTAAATATGATCGTTGGCTTCTTCAGGCAGTGTGGCTAACATATAAAGAAGCTGAAATCGCATCCATAAAGTGGTTGCGCATGAGTCTACTGTAACTTATTCGAGCTATTCTTGTATGCGACATGAAGGCGCTGCAATGTATTTTGCTACTCAGCATTCTGACGACTGTTATGTGAGTACAAACTTTTCTTCCACATAGTTAGTGGACAATTGTAGTGGTGATTAGCGACGAGTTATTGGAGTTCAGTGGCTCTATCAAGATCTTGTATGATAATGCTCAAATAGGAAATCACTTATACTTCCCGCTGGCGGTGCAACGCAAAATATAAAATTTGCAAGTGACAGTTCGCGTGCGCTTAATTTTCGTCTCTCGCAGTGGCTATGCAAGCAGGACGTTTTCCGGAGGGGTACCAAGTGGAATTTCAGTGGATAATAGAAGCATCTAGGGCAAGACACCATACTTATCCTTCAGAGCATTGCAGCACTCTTCGCCTTTGAAAGCTGCAAGACTTAAAATTAAGGTTCACTTGGATTGCACCCACGGCAGCCATACTTTTGCAAATGAAGTGCTGCCGTGTGCATTTTATGAGCGTCGTAAGTAAAGCGTCACTCGCGCATAAACGAAATGCTGCCGTTCAACTAATAGGAAGGAAATATGTTTGTTATTGTGCTTTATTTGCTAAAATTTGACCTGACCCCCGAGGCAGTAAATGGAACAGGATATATCACTCCTCTTCTAGCTTTAGTGTACCACCACAAGTTTTTGATAAAGCAAGCAATCCATGCGAAATGCCTTCGATGCGCTTGTATTTATTTTTATCTGCGAAGCAAGGAGCATTAAGGGCAACTGTACCACTTGCACTTTTCATCAGGCAAGAGTATTTTCATTTTCCACATCTGCCTTCACGATGTAGTTATGAAGTTTGCAACCGGTGACTCATTTAAAGAAAACAGTTACCTTGAAATGGCAGAATAAGCGTTACGAAAATTTATTTTGACGCCGTTTTAAAAGGTTTCTTGCTGCTCCTGTCGTCGAGCTTTCTTGTAGATTGCTCCTTTCATTAGGGCAAAATAAATGCTTCGTTGACCTGAACGCGAATAACAGACCTTATAGAAGGGACTGAGCGAACTATTCGGACTGAACTATTCTGTCGTCACAAACGTGGTTAGTTTTCGGCAGCATCCGTCGCTCCTTTCCTCACGTTCGATTTTCACTGATGGCCTCATTCTGCAAGCTTCTATTGATGTATCTGGATATTCTGTTGTTAATAGGAATCCCGCGTATATGTCATCAGGAATTCTAACTTCCTAAACGCCAAATAAGGTTTTTTTCACCTCTATCTACGCACGCTCACTTCCACGATGTTTTCTTAAGCGAAGTTAAGTGCTGTTATCGTAAGATTGTAGTGTAGTACCTTTGAAGTCACTGACTTAGCTTTGACTGTAATTTTAATTTCTCCAACTGACATTGCTGGTCAAATGAGTTCAAGTTTTGAAAAAAACAAATATGACAATGCTTTTTAGCAACATCAACATTTGGCCTTCCATAAGCCGAGTGCATTTCACGCAAAGTTGTCGCGCTCAAAACTAGGTTACAGCAATCTCGTTAACACATTGCCGATTGTGTAAGTTGATTTTCTTGCCCTGCTATTGTGGCAGCTCCAAGTTGTTCGCGCACAAAAGAAGCAATTCACTAAGTGTCAACTACTAGAAAAGCTGTATCAGTTAAAGTACAATGACTTCAGGCATTTCGGTTCTCCAAAACAACGCAGGTTGGGAACAGAGGCATGAGTTCGCAAACATAGCTTTTCAATTTTTCTTTACGCAATAAGGTGCAAGTAATATCAACTAACTTACAAAACAGCCAACTAGCTGTTATATTAACTAACTTGCTTAATATTATTATTAGGCTTAACTTAATATCACCTAACTTACAAACAGCTAATTAGTTAACTTACAGAACTTACAAACTTACATGCTGCAAATACTCGGTAAAATTAGAAGATACCCAATGTATAAGGTACCTTCCCCAATAACTTATGCCGGACTTTCTTGCAGGTGCGCCATCTGGGATCACAAGAAATGCCTTGCATTTGTAAGTTCACTTTGCCGTCACTTTTCCTTAGAAATATGTGCATAATATTATTGTAGTTTCGTCTGTGCCATCGCGTCTCCTGCATATGTGCCTTTATCATTAATCATTATTACAGTGCATGTGTGCATGTGGCTCGTCCATCAGAGGACACGGCGGAAATCACTGAAATCACCGCACTGACTCACAGTGGACCAGTGTAGTCAGCGGCTTCGCATAGGGAGGGCCAGTTTTGGAACGCTGTCATGACGAGCGGTGTCGGAGCCAGCTGCGGTGGAAGATTACCACGAACGCGCGAGCAGTGGCACGAGCGGGTCTCTGTGATCATGTGACTTTTTATGCGAAGCATATTACGAGAGCTCAACCCAGCTCCTCAGGCGCGGCGGTGTCGCCATGAAACCACGTGACACCGTGACGTCACGACAGAGGAGAAGTGGCTTTGGCTCAACTCTTGCAAGACGGGCTGGGTGGGAATCGAACCAGGGTCTCCGGAGTGTGGGACCGAGACGCTACCACTGAGCCACGAGTATTTTTTTTTTCTTTATTGCCTTTTCACAAACGCAAACAAAAAGATCAATTACACGACATGTACATATTCTAAAAACACCAGCCACAGCTCGGCCAGTGTAAGGTGTTTAGAAGGGCTTCACAGAAGCCAATTGGTCTAGTACAGGAAGCCATTCCGGGGGTTCACATAGTGCTCTGAACAAGTCGCGTGTGTATATAATGCTCTCAACAAAATAGTGTCTTGCTGAGTGAGCCTGTATATGACAATGTCTGATGTCCATTCTCGTCTTCCATACGCTATGCATGCAAAGCAGCATTAGCATATCACTCGGCGCTTCCCCTGTTTCTGCACGTGGAAGAAACCGGATTCCAAAAGGGCTTATCGGCAATTCTTTTTTAAGTGTTCTTTGTAGGACGTCCCACAGAAATACGGCGTCATGGCAGTCAATAAAAATATGCTCAATTGATTCTGGCTTATTACAGATTAAGCAGTTTACCGACCAAGGTACAGAAAGACCTTTGCTTTGTAACCATGGCTTTACAGGGAGAGTGTCAGTATGTAATTGAAAAAAGAACGTTTTAGCAGAGGGTCTCACTGGCATTTTTTAAACGCGCTTTAGCACATCGCGCTCAGGACCTAGCCTGTAGGCAGCTCGGTAAACCGGTAATGGTAAAAATACATCGAGAATATCAGAATACAAACGCTTTTTCGTGACATCACACAAGTATTCATATGAGAACCTTGCCTTGAGCAGGCGTACAGAAGTAACCACTTCACGCAAGTAAGGACTGAGCGGTCCAGCTCCAAAAGAAACAGATGACACGACAAAGTCAGATAGATAATCCTGCAATCGTGCTTGGATCACAGTTCTCAAAAACACATCAGTTTGGTCCCGCACAAAGAAGAATCTGCTTACTAGCTGCTTGAAAAACAGGTGTGAGAGCCCTAGCCCACCATTTTTCACCTTGTGAAACAAATTGCACCGGCTTGTGCGCTCCCATTGCGATCCCCAAATAAAGGTCGCAAACACTCGGTGGATTTTTTGAACCGAAGTTCTTGTCATGGCCATCACTTGCAACACGTAGAACACTTTTGCAATTAAAAACATATTACAAACGGAAGCTCTTGCGAACATTGAGAAGTTATGGCCACCCCATTTATCGGTAGCATTTTTGACGCGTTTATTTTCCTCAGACCAATATTCATCAGCATTGAGGTAGTTATTTAGCGGGACACCGAGGTAATTTCCGGGGGAGACGGTCCAATTCATATTACAGTACACCTCGGGGGTGCTCTGCCAGTTGCCATGCCAAAATCCAAGGCATTTCGACCAACTGATCACGCTACCAGTTGCTGTGCAGAACGCCTTAGCAACACTGACAACTTCCTGCACGCTTCTAGCATCAGTGCAAAACACGGCTATGTCGTCCGCGTACGCTAAGACCTTAACTTCACTGCTGAAAAAAGTGAAGCCTCGAATACATGGTGTTGCAAGCAAACGTAAACAAAACGGCTCCAAGTATATCGCAAAAAGTAGAGGGGACAACGCACATCCTTGTTTCACACTCGACCGCACAGGAATTGACATACTTAATTCTTTGTTGATCACTAATTTGGCTGTGCAATCATGATACACCATTTTAACGCCTTCAGTAATTACAGATCCAACATTTACGTGCTCCAGCAATAAAAACAGAACTTCATGTACAACTTTGTCGAACGCTTTATGTAAATCTAGCTGAATCATAGCTACGCGGTCATGCATTGCGTCACAACATTCCAGAATACTTCTTGCTATGTGTATGTTTGTAAAAATTGTTCTACCTTTAATGCCACAGGTTTGATGCGGGCCAACGAGGGACTTAATAACGTTTTGGAGCCTTCTAGCTAACACTTTCATGTATATTTTATAATCTGTATTGGTCAAACTAATGGGACGGTAGGACTCTACTGAAAGTAATTTTGCAGGATCGTCAGTTTTGGGGATCATTACTACGTGCGCAGTCCTGAACGAGAGAGGCGCTTGCTTTTTTTCATAGCATTCAGCGATCACTCGGTGTAAAGCCACTGCCATTTCTGCCTTAAAAAATTTGTATACGGCTGCGCCCAGTCCATCTGGCCCAGGTGACTTGCCATTACCCAAGTCATCGATTGCCGCTTCAATTTCGGCCACGGTAATTTCAGATTCCAGTGATTCTCTAACCGTGTCCTCTAATCTTGGCATAAGAGTTAGAAAGTGGGCTTTGAAGTACTCGGGGTCATAAATTCTTCCTCCAAGAAGTTCGGTATAAAAATCAACAAATGCACGTTTTATTTCTTCGCTTTCTCGTGTAATTTTGTTGTAATAGCGAATTTCATTTATCTCCTTATTTGCAGCATGCTTCTTTTCTTCACTTAGCACACGCTTATTGGGCGTTTCGCCCAGCCACAACTTTTCAGTGCGCGCCCTTATCATTGCGCCGCGGTACTTATCTTCGTCGATCAACTCGAGTTTCGCTTTCACCTCTCGTATTTCTTTTTTAAACGCTCCAGGCACTTCATGTTCTACCCCTAACATGTACACCAGTTCACTGTGTAACTGTTCCTCTTGTTGCCTTTCCTTGTGACGCAATACGCATGCTCTATCGATGGCAGCAATTTTAAAGTCGCATTTAAACTGCTCCCACACTGATATGAAACAGTTGGTTTCCGTATGCAGGGCATTTGAAAGATACTCCTTGGCTCTCGTGACAAACAATTCATCTTGCAGCAGTTTTTCATTGAACTTCCACAGGAACCAATTAAACTTGACACTCTTTCGTTTTTCGCCAATCGTAATCGAGACCAAACTATGATCGCTAAAACTGAGATATTGTGTTTCATAAGAGGAACACAGTGGTACAAACTTCGCCGGTACGTATATTCTATCAAGCCTCGCATGGGAATCACCTTGAAAGTGCGTATACCGTGCTTGGCCATCTCGCGTCATTGCATAACCAATGTCCTCAAGCTCTCTCTCATTTACTATCGCGTTCAACAGCTCAGCGCTTCTATCGCGTACTTTGAGGCTCGTCGTTTTATCTTCAGCTGTACAGACGCAGTTGAAATCCCCAAGAAGCACAACATGTCGTTCTGTTTTCAAAAATCCTTCAGCATACTTAAAAAAAATTTCGCGTTCATGAATTTTGTTCGGTGCGTAGATGCAGACAGCGCGCCACAGTAGACCAGCAAAAATAAAATCACATGCTACAAGTCTCCCACTTTCGCAGGTGGACACTTTTTCTACAACCGATATGCTATTGCGAATAAAAATGACGCAGCCTCCTGACCGTCCAACAGCATGGCACACACATACACTGTATCTAGATCGAAAAACTTGAACCATCTGTTCTGTTTGCTCCTCACTCTCAATTTTTGTTTCTTGCACAGCCAGAAGGTCAACGTCATTCTCTAAAAGCATGCGACTAATCTGGCACTGCCGCCTGCGCGAACACATTCCTCGCACATTCAATGTCGCAACGCGTAGGCCAGATTTAAAGTTAGACGCCATCTCATGGGGTTGCTTGGCCAAGCGTCCTACTCACATCGAAGCTGTGGGGTTCTTGTAGTCATCGTTGAGGGCTACTGGAACGGGTCCTCCGCTAGGGCGGAGGCGTTTTAGGGGCCACCCTACTGCCAGGCGGCACGTTCGGCTGCGGTTTGCGCATAGACCGCCGCGTAGTCGATTCCTTCGTTGGAGGTTCGCCGGTGCCCGACGCAGTAGTTATTCCTGCATTGCCAGTGTCTTCGTGAGCACGCTTTGCAGCGATGCTTCCGGTCGTAATCATCTCGACGTCCGTTGCTTCCCGGCCGACTTCTTGCGGCAGTGACGATGACGCGCTTGCTGCGTTCACGCCTGCGTCGCATGTCGCAGTCTCTGGCTTCGTTTCCGGGGCTGCAGCCAAGGGCAGGTTCGCTTCCTGGACAGCTCCTGGGGAGGGTTCAAGGGGCTTTGCAGGAGTCTTCGCCACGTCGTTGTCCTCCCTGCTAGCTTCTTCGGCATCTGCGGCGTCCATCATGTGTTCGGATACTACGTCCCTTTGGAGTGGGCCTGTAACGCTGGCATAAGAGCGCACACATTGGGAATCATCGTGGCCGAAGCGACGACAGACCCCACATCGTGGAACGCGGCACTCTCGCCGGATGTGTCCGATGCCACGGCATCGGAGGCAGAGCGGCGCTCTGCCAGGAACGAAGACGAGCGCCATATCCTCAGCAACACGCAGTTGGTGTGGTAGGTCGTCCACAGTGAGGCCCACATTTAATTTCAGCGTCACCGAGCGGGTGGTTGATCCTTTGTCAATGCAGCCCTTGACCTTCCACTTGTCTCTGCTAATTTCCGTCACTTTTCCAAACGGCGCCAAAGCCACTCGAACGTCTTCGTCCGGTACGCCATGAAGCAGCCAGTATAGCTTCAGTCGGACACCTCGGTCGCGCGGGTCGATGACCATGCAGCGGTGGTCTTTAACGTTGAACGCTTCAGCTTCTAATATCTTCCTCTTGCCTTCCTCGTCCTTAAACGTCACTGCCCACAGGTGATTCATTTGGTATGCCCCGAGGGCCACCACTTCCGGCAGCAACGAAAGACGTGCAAGGCTATCTCGGACATGCTCCACTCGATATGGCCTGGCTTTCACATCGGCATGCAAAAAAACGGTGTTTAAAACAGAAGCACCTGTGGGCAGATGAGGCAGAACAACCTGGTAGTCTTCAGCCGGCTTTTCAGTACACCTGATACCACGGCCCACACGGGCCGCTGAAACCGCCCCTACAAGGGAGCACATGATAGCACGTCCTTCCACTTCGGTAGCCAAGACGCGTCACGCACTGAGCCACGAGTACGATGCTTCAAAGCGGTACAAAAGCGCCTCTAGTGAACGCGGTGTTGCCTTAGAAACGAGCTGTTTCTAAGGCGTGCGTCTCTTGCTCAGGCGCACATTTCGTTGCCGCGCCGAACGCTGCTTTGCTCGACGCTCACCGCGTCCAATGCGGGGCGCGTAGTCGCTGCCCTGTAGCCCATTGTCTTACACCCCTTGGCGGGTCGACGGGAACGCTGTCGCGTTCCACTCTTGAAGGCGAAGCAGTAATGCATGAGTTGTTTCTTCGTCTAGCCGAATCAAATATAGCCAAGCAACAGCAGTTCACCAGGCTAAACAGTGGTTCAACAACTAAAATAAAGGCTAGTATGCTTCGCATCCTGGGCTTAACCTTACCTAAGCCACAGCCATTTTTGACTGAGGCAGCACCGCCGGATTTTCCGCTTTGTGAGCCATATAAGGCTCTCGCGTTAATAAAGCACGATATCCTTCTTAACTCCTTCCCGGCCGTCATTTGCCTCTTTCTCGGCGTCCCGTAAACCAGCCCAAGGCCCTACAAAGATCTGCGTGTGATCTGCGTTGCTGGCCTATTGCAGAGTCAGGTATATTCCGCTGCCCGTGCTGCACTAAGAGGCACTGAATCTGCCTCCATTTACTCCTGCGGCGTCTACCATACCAAGTGCAGCCCTGACGGCCACTCTTCCTCCAACCTCCCACCTTCATTCGGCTGGCGACATGTCGACCGAGAGGCGCGCTACTTGTCGAGTCCGCCGCCTCCAGTACACCGCTCCTTTCTCAGAGGCCGTGCATCCTCTTCTCTATGGTACTAGTCCATCCAATGCACTGGCCCTTTTCATGCCTTTATTACCAACATTGACTGCCCACGACGGTGGTGCCACTACAGATCCAATGCAGGCCCCCGAAGCTCACGCCTAGGGGTCCGTACTAAACGTCTTGTCGCCCGATAATTCAGACGGCCATCCGCCGATCGACTCGGCTCCCGACCATGGCTACTCATAGTGCCCCTTGATTGGCAGCGAAATGTTTCTGCCTGGCACGCTCTTGTCCCTGCTTCCCGGTTCCCTCGGAGAATCACAGTGATCACGCGAATGCCGTTCCCTGCGGATTCTGCTGCGTGCAACCGTGCCCGCTGTCACCACCACGGCTTACTACGACCACGACTTACTACGACCCCCGACGTCAAATACGGCATATTTTCAGTGGTCAGTACAGCCATAGGTGCGGTTAGCATATATCGCTCATCCGACCGAGTCAACCCAGCCTTTTATCTGTGCTCCCCCCGTGGACGTTCTGTGCCTCCTTGCTGTACAACTCACTGCCTGGTCCCACTTGTGCATACATAACCACTTGGCGTAAAAAAGTTTGAGCTGCTGGAGTGAATCACTCTTTAGAAAGTCCATCTAAATTAAAGTCCTGTATATCGAAGTGCGCGAAAATGCCTGAAAAGCGCAGAAGATGTTAGCCAACATGAAATAATGCTTGGAAAGTATGTGAAATTCTTCAAATATAATGAATCCGCACCATTCAGATAGACGTGCTACGGTCCTCTCCCTCTCGTGTACAATAGTTGCGGACAGTTTTTTTAGAACCAAGACATATGAAACAGATGGCCATTTTAAGTTCGGAAGGCTGTTGTGATACCTGCATGTTCCGGTATATCTTCAGCAAAAATGCATTGTGGTTTTCATTCCAGAGCAGATAACTTTTTCGCATCCCATATCTTAGAATGGCCCCACAATATAATTTATATTACCATTACAAAGGCAAAGCTTTATTTAAATGCAGACTACGTAGTGTATGCGCCATGAAACAGCACCAAGGGAAGAAGGAAACATTATCATATGCCTCAGAAATCAAGTCCAGCTGCACTTGAACAAATGTGGAATATATTTCGATGGACTAGTACTTCAGAAGCTTTTCCAGAAGTACGTCCAACTATACTTTTGCTATTGCCATATATCAACGGTACATACATCAGCAAAGAACTGTATACTCTCTTCATACATCTTCATTCAAACTTCCGAAATAGTGGGGGTTTACGCCTGCACTTAGGAAGTGTCTGCAACACCTTGACGCTGTAAAACGTTCTCACCAGAAAGACTATTCCTTTTCTGTCAAGTGTCAAAAAACTAGAACGACAAAGAAAATAGAAAAATAGAAAGACAAAGCCAGTGACGCGTCGACCATTCCTTCCATTCGAAACCCTTAAGCAGGGCTGCCCCTTTAGAAAACTCCTTGAAGATAAAAGAAGCTGATAACGTGTCCTGTCTAAGTACATCCAAGCGCGCCTGTCAGTCCTTCCGGTCGATGTTCCTTTCCGCATAATACACTTTGCGCAAGTCATTGACGTCGTCAAGAAACACCGCCAATCCAGTGTTTTTATTTCGAGGTGAGGCCACTATACTAGAACAGACCCAAGGAAGCTCCAGTCATGACAGTAGAAGGGAGCACTGACTTGGGTGGACACAATTTCATATGTGTGGAGCTGTTCTGTAGAAAATGTCTTGAATCTACTAAGAGTAGGCTTAAGCTCTAAATAGCACCAGTTTTTTCTGATTTATACGCAGACACTGTAGACAGACGGTTGACAGATGATTATTTCGTATGCACCGAGCGAAGCAAACTTAGTGCTTTTAGCGTCCAGCACGTGCTCAAGATGTTCCAAGAGGAAGAGGAAGGCCTTGAATTCATATATGACGAAGCAGAAGCATTAAAGACACAATTACGGAATCTAAAATTCAGCTTTGAACATGATCGCACGTGTTTTTCTTGTAAAACAAAAGGATAAAAGGGAATCTTTCGGTACGACTGGGCCACTGAAATGTTATAAGGAGAGCATATGGGAAATAATAAATCGAGCAGGCAATTACGAAATTCGGCCACCATGAAGTCGCTGAACGCTTAAGTGGATATATAGTTAGAACGAAAAGAAACTCTTACCCTGATGGCGCAAACTGGCCAACAGATTCTAGCTCAAATAAAAGAGCCGGACATTCCGCACCGAAAGAACAACGATAACACTAATAGACCAGTCATTCTGCCTGACGTACACAACTTAACGCATTGCCTAAAAATTGGGGCTGAATGGCATGGCTTCCTAGTTTTGTTCTGTGCGCCGATCAAGCTAAGGGAATTATGCAAGAATGTAAATTTGGATAAGGAGAGCATGATGGCGAACATGTGGCGCGATGCATGCGGAAAAGCTTGCAGATTGCGAATGCAATGTGATGTAGGAGATCCCATTTTCATGCTGCTAGGTATACATTAAGAAAGCGGGACGTTATCTCAGTGATAGGCTTAGAGAACACTAATACATGTGCCAGATGGGGGCTGTGTCTAACAATCACGCCATGCGTTGTAAAATGTGAAAATGCACGCCAAACGTCGAAGAAAAAGAGCAGTCGTCGCTAAAGAAAAAGAAAAATTGAAAAGAGAAATTCGAGAAGCTGTAAATATACATTGACAAATATACATGCGCGCGCGCGTTCAGCTAGGCTCATTGGGGCCGAATTCACATTGGCACGTGAGGCACGCATACGAAGGAATTCTCAACAAAATACTACACAAAATGTGAGGAGGCGATCTGAGAAGATCTAATGATTCCCCCCTTGGTTCACGCAGACGCAATGCATGGCTGTGTCCAATTAAATATGTGATTTCATGGGACAATAAACCCGTTGGTAGCTGGCGCTTCTTCGTGTCGCTTAGCCTGTTAGTCCCATTTCAGCGCCCATCTTGTCCCCGTTGGTGTGAACTGTACATAGCTCAGTACAAAATAGCGCACAGCAATTAACCGAATTCATCGCTCTGTTAGGTGTCGACCACGTTTCTAATAAATTTTCAGGAGACGATGTAATAAAATAGCTGCATGCAATTTCTAGTTAACTTAGGGTGGCCCAGTTGAATACGGCTGACTTTACAAACCAAAGCATTTGTCCCCTGGATTCCTCCCTAAAGCTCTGTCTTCGGCTCAGTACCATAAATCAGGAAAAAAAAGCGAGATTACGCATTGCATTACGATATAAATCTTTGAGTAGTTGCGATGCTTGCAATCAGCCCACGGGTGCTTTTAAAGCACCTCGGCTTGACGTCAGCCGTGATCAGTGATGAAGGATTCTATTTTCTTGTCGAGTCTCTCTAGCTTGATGTACAAAACGGCTTTTTGCAGTCTGAAAAGAGAACACTTACACAAAAGGTGAGCAATCATCTGTCTGCAGCCACAAAAGCAATATAAAAAAAATCTGGCCTTTCCAATCGAAAAAAAGCGCGCTTTTGTATAATGATGCTCCATGCCAATGGCAACCAACTTGTGTCAGGTCACGCCGTGAAGCTCATGTCTTTTCTGCACATCTAACTACCTTTTATACGTTCCGCCAGTGCAAAGTAGGACACTGGAGAGAGATTGCTGTTAGATGGTCTTTCGCCCATTTGCTATCTCTGTCTTTCAAATAAAACCGGTTGTTAAACGCTCTTACAGACTTTCACAACTTGGCATGCATTATGCGAATTCGTGTCAGGATCTCACACGCATCACATCCACAAACATCATGTTCTAAATCACTTCCCGAGTTTGGGTATTGCATAACTAAAACCAGCCAAGCCCTCTGAATGATTCCAAAGAAGCAGGAAGAAATGTTGCGACAGCGTTTGGCTTTCTAAAATGTTTCAGTACCAAGAGAGTCAGGTTTTATGGGAGCGTGACAACTGAAGGGAAAATGATTGTACTAACCTCGCACTAAAGTACTCCAAAGAAAGGATAGGGTGCATGCAGTGGCAGAACACATGAAATAAATGTTCACTCTTTGCTCCTAAGCACACTTCATTGGCAATCGTTTCGAGGGAATTCTGGTCCTTCCCCATGGCTCTGCTCGGGAGAAGAACAATCGTTTATTAATGGCACGAGCACCGAGTGGCACTCTTGTTTCTTGCGCAGCATTTCCGTTTCGCCTCCTAAGAAGAACGAGGACGAAATTCAAAGTCAATAAACACGAAAATAGTACAGTACAAAATTCATGGGTTTCATTATAGACAGGGTTTCAGAGCATAAGTTGAGTTACAAGTTGAGTTATACCCCAGTCACACGGGCACTCTCAAAGTCCTTTGAGCCAAAGATCCTTTCCTTCAAGGGAGAATGCACACTGTCACACAGGCACAGCAAAGGAGCCCTACTGGAAGAGAGCTTTCAGTCAAAGGAGTGCGCGTTCGTCCTTTGAAACCTCAAGGGAGTACTGTCGAGCCTAGAGGGCGTGCGACAGCAGAACAAATAACCTCTAAAATGTGGAAGTTAAATTTTTACCTCTTTAGAACAACCATATAGGTGCTGTATACTATTACTACAGAACTAAACACTTTCGGGTCACCGGCAACCTCCATCATGCAAGCGCCGGTACAGCAGCGCTGGCACGGCCTGTCGTCAGCAGCAACGTCGACGCAACACTGGTGCCATGTGCGATTTGGTTCTTTGGTTAGCGGCTGCTAGGCATCCCAGTCTCCTCAGCTTTTTTTCTGCTCGTCTTCTGTTTTGTTCTGCTTCTGTTTTGTTGGTCACTTTTGCTTTGTAGTTCTTTATTTTGCCGCGTTTACGCGTACCTACCGCTACCTAGCCACAAGGAATGAAACAAAACAGCTGAAGCAAGGGTAACAACGAATAATCGACGCCAACATGCGATGTACGAAGCGGTACACATGGTGACCATCATTGCTATAAATACATCTGTATTTCGTAAAGTAATGCCTTTACTAGGCGTGCATTTTGTTTTGATGTTTCTGTGCATTAGGGAAAATAAATATTGTTGAAAAAAATGTGACAAATTCATTATACGAGGCACCTGGGCCATATTTTTTATTACTATCAAGGCAATGGCAGTGCTAAGCATACGTTGCGGCTTCTGTTAAAAGCTTCAACGGAAACTACCTGGAGACCATGTAGCACTGACACATATCCCTTGAACTAATGTGCCTTTGAAAGCTCAACGCTCCTCAACTTCAAAGGACTTCTGGCATGCTCGTGTGACTGGGGTATTAGTGAAGTGGCTGGACTAATTAGAAGTATTTAAAATCATTGATTACCGCACACCAGAGCACAAAATCGTAGATGAAGGACCTGCCACGTGAGCACAGCCTTGATGAAATTCCTGGAAATCTGGGAATAGACAGCGGCAGTAATGACGTCAGTGTTGACGTCACACACGAGAAAGTGGCATCATATTTAACTGGCTAGTTAATGAAAACCAGTTGCCTGGCATAGACTGAACATCTGCCTAGCAAAGCGGATGTGACGTCACTCCCCATTCTCTCGCTTCTTCTCTCCCGGCGTTCACCTGCGCTCTTGGTTTCTTGCTACAACTGCGCGCGCGCGCTCATTACATGCTCTAACGTCAGCGCCGGAGAGGGCGCGTAAGGTGCGCTTCGTGGCTGCTCGCTAGGGGCGGTGAGGTGGCACGGACTGCGCTTCCTCCTCGCTCTGCCTCGCTGCTCGCCCGCATATCATGCGAGGGGAAAGACGTTCGCTTGCTTAACCTAAAAAACACCAATACCGAGATGCGAATGCCACTAAGAGGCACCTAAGTCGAAGATTCGGGTCGGTTACCACCTTTTTTACTGAAGCATAACATAAAAGTATAACACATTTTTCAGCTAATGTTAGCCAAGGTGTTAAAAAAAACCAAAGAAGAGCGCGATGCAAAGATACTATTTGAAGACCTACAGTGTTCGGTCGTCAGTACAATTTTAAGGCTTACTGCGTTTGGTCTTAAGTGGTCTGACGAAGTCTTCATCATGATTCTCAATCTTCGTTTTTTTCATTCAACATTTTGGATAACAATAGCTGAGACACCTAATTTACCCCAGTCAGATTGTGCTGATATGACGCACCCGTATATCTCAGGTGCCACTAAAAGCCTAATACTATGTCGCCTAATGGATTCCGGTTCCGTGACATCAGAGTTTGTTCTTAAACGGTCATTCATTCTACGTTTTAGCTTTCCTCGTAATCAAACGCGTGTGTCTGGATCACCTGCTTCGCCGCCTAATCAGTTACCATGGTCTCTACACATATAAATGAGGGCTCGTATCTATGAAATTATGCTTACGGGAGAGAGAGATTTTCACTGCAACGCAAAATAACAATCGGCTCTATAACGACAGCATCACCGCTGGAAAGGTCATCCATTCCTTGAACGGTAGTTACTTGAGCGAAATGTTGTGCACTTAGGTTCAGAATGGTTAGCGCTGCAGTATCAAAGCGGGCTGTTGGATAGGGACCCTTTTCCGGGCATTACTCAAGTTCCCCGACCACATCAAATTGCTGTCGCATTCCAATTATGGTGCACTGGGGTGCGTCTACCACGTTACCGGACCCGTCAGACAGGTTGGCAACGCCCACCTCATGCCCCGCACGTCGAGCTATTGTCTCCCCCCCCCCCCCCCCTGCTTTACTCTTCCCGAAAGTGCAACGGGAGGCTGGCACGGTTCCATGCAGTTGATCTTCGTCCTGCAAAAAAGCTGTTTTGCGGCTCTGGAAGGTCGTTCGAGAACAACCCGTCTACTCCAGGAGAGCGCTTCCAGGCGAGAAGGTGACGCCGGAGGCAAATCAACCCTCGGACAATGGAGCCCTTGGAGCGTCCCCATTGGCCGAATGTGGAGGCACTTGCACGGGCGCCTACCATTGGAGAAAAATTACGTCACCTGAGCTAGCTCGACGATTGGTAGATAATGACGGGACCCCGAGAGACCGAAGTGGTTAAAAGCGAGAGACAGGGGGGAGAGTCTTTTTTCGTTCTTCTTGCCACGGGCCGCAGCGTCCGATTTCCTGCCGGCCGTCGATGACTTTATGAGTGTTCATTACTTTGTGGTAATACTGTGAATAATGTAATAAACCTTCAATTCGCAAAATCCTCCTCAACGTCGGCCAACTCCTGCATGCAACGGCAAGGTCTAATGGGGCCCATCATAACTCACGCCACATTTGCAACTGCCTGTGTCAATTTTTTCAACACAAAGACCAGCAGCAAAGAACGTATACAGATGAGCCATGTTCTCCTACTTTGTGCATGCATGCTGTTACGATACACTAGCCTTTAATTGAGCTGGAGGAGGGCTCGTGCGTACTTTGCTTGAGCTGTGTAGTGGCGCCGCGAGTACAGCTTCACAGGCTATTAAACTAATGAGGGGCTCGAAGTGGCAAAAAGCAGATGGTGGTGTTTGTGTTGGCGTCATGCTCTGCAGCCTCACTGTCCATTATTTCTTAATGTTCGCTGAAACCAAAAGTAACCATGAACACTTGAACCGACTGATTAAAATTGCTCCATGCAGTCATGATGATAATGATGCATAAATTTATCGTCCTGAGCAAGTCCTCGCCTGAGATAACGTGCGCATCATTTTCACTTTCAAACACTTCAACAATCACCTCGGGCGTTGTGCTGATCAGGCTGAAGTCGAAGGCAGGATACTTGTCCTCATTGGTATGGAGATAGATTCTAAACAGGGTCATGTGCATTGATCCAGTATCCTCGAAGGCTGAGTCTTGCCAGAATCTCGCCACTATGGGTCCTTTAGCAGCCACTTACTTTATTTGGGACAATGTAACAAATAACTTCGTATTGCCTGCACCATTCGATCTTGTCTGCCTATTGCGGTCATTCCGCGAATGCTTGACCAGAACCAAATTTGGATTGTGAAAATAGACTACTTTACTGTCTGTTTATTTTTTGCGAGTGAAGTCGTCATCTAACATTCGAATACGCCAACACGTTCTCATCGACTGGCGACTTCTACCAGCGACTATAACGATCGCATCGTGTTCCATTTTTGGAAAGTGACCTATATCTACCCGTATGCCTGCATATTTTACTACAATATACTTCCAGTACGCTGTTATTATGGCGCGCATGACCCATTATCTTGGCGACAGCACTACTGTTTGTTCATACTGATATAAAACTCAATGCGCCGCACAGTGGCGATTTGTGAACCACCATATTTCTGTCGATCAAGTTATAAACGATTGCCAGCTCGTTGTCTGCCTAGCATAGGACGAAATGGTTTCGGTGAACGGCGACAGCAGATTTGTTTCCTAGAATGTGCGACATTTGAGCATGCTTTCCCTCGAAAAGATTGCCTAAAAGGTAAGCCGTAAAGGGATAACACAGACGCGCATTCAAAAAATTATGGATTATGCCACATCGCTTTTGGCTGAGCCTACGCGCATTTCGTTTTAATCACTGCTACTTCGTATCAAAACAATGTTGAAAAAGCCAGAATTCGATGTCGCGCAAACAATTTTTGTATTTTTTTTTCAGTGCCGACCCAGTAGCGGCAACAGCAGCACTTGCGGGACTGGTTGCAAGTGCCACGGTTTTCGTTACATGCCAATGATTGGAGGCTGCCTTGACAACTCCCTTTCAGTTCCCTGGATGTTCCGTCCAATGCGAAGGATTTTGGGAAAATAGCTACATATTTCTAGTCACCCTGGCATTGAAAATAAAGAGCAGTCACTGTTTGGAGCCTCGTCTTTTTGTCTTATCTTAGTGAAAAACTGACGCGTACGAAATTTTACAGAAGCGCTGACCCTTCATAAGTGATAAAAACTAAATTCCTAGGCGCTGAAGAAATAGCCATAACATTTACATTGTGGGAACCTTTTGTCTTACCGCGAAAATAAATATGCCATAGCCTTTGAGGCAGAACACCGAGTCCACCAGGCCCACAAGTTTTTGTGAATTTGTTTGACATTACCTGTAAACTGCTGTCTCCTGCTTAGTTGCGTTTGAAATGGGGTCTCATACACATCCGCCGTACTTGGCAGTGATCGGAGAAGGTTGCCCCCAGGATCCTCAACGGCACCGAGGACGACATTGACAGCGACTAAACCATGCACCGAAATCTCAGCAGTGAAGAATCTTGAGACTCCTTCTAGCTGGTGCGGAGCCGTAAAGCAAAGAGAAGGTTCCTAAGCACGTCACCATATTGAAGGTCGTCCACCATGAGAGTGTCGCGGAACGCCGAGGTATTTACTGACCATCCTTGTCGCGCCAATACTCACCACTAAAAGGAGATGACAGGCAAGCCATGCCTGCATTTCTAGAGGCGATGATGCCAAAATAAATTAAAGACGTGAGAGTGAACAACCATAAGAACCTCTTAGCGATACACGTAGATCATGCGGCTGCTTTGCATACGTCGTGAAAGGTCGCAGAATTTGCTGGGACTGAACTCCGCCCTCATATTCTGTGGACAAAGAGATCAACACTCGAGTAAATTACGATATTGACGAGATCCTCGCCAACAACGATCGCTTTGTCCCAATCGAGGCAGGTGCGGAAAAAACCGTAATGGGTATTGCTTTTGTCTTGGCACTTCATGGTGTGTAACATTATATTTAAAGACGAATCCTTCCTATCAGATTGGACAATTTCGTCAGGCAGGTCGCCCCTTTATTACGAAATGGGGGCAGTGCTTGAAGTTCATAAAGTTAGGCCATTTGAGTAGTCTGTGGAAGGCACACTGCCACTTGTTCTCGATGGACTAGCCCCCCCCCCCCCCCCCCGCACTACTGACACCTGCCAGGCCAATGTGCTGAACTGCACTGCACAAATAGCAGCGGGCATCGCACTGGACCTTCCAAGGACTGCCCCGTGATTCGAAACGAAATAACAATATTGAAGACATTGATTAGATACCACTTGCCTAACCACGAAGCGGTCGCATCTATTACGCCTAGGTTTTCCGTCGCCGATGTCGTTGAAGAGCCTCCAAAGCTTCCGTACCAGGCGAGCGACAATCAACAATCAATCTACCGCCCGGGCCACATACAGTAGCCACGAAGGACAGACGGGCTTCGCTTGATCTTACCTCCCGAGGCTACACACCCCTGTTGAGCGATATCACACTTCGACAGCAAGTAACAATTTGTCTGCTCCTGACTGACGGATGAAGATCAACAACTTGTGCTCATGATGAGCTTACTGATGAGTGATATTTATGTTCCCCTGGTCAAGGAGCCGAAAGCAACACCTCGAAGTACTTGCAAGTGCTGTATGCCATTAATTCAGTTCTCGCAAGCCTTCATCAGTACTGTGCTTGAGAGCTTATTACTATGCCCCGTCGACAACAGCGGTGGCTCAGGGTTGACGACACAGGCGCCTCCATATTTCAATGCAATGCAAGAAGCCTGAGATCAAGTATTTCTGATTTCTGGCACTTCGTGTTTGAAAACCGCTTTCCTGTAGGGGTCATCTGTGAACCCAAATTGTCGGCCATCATGACTGTCAGCACATGAATATTTAACTTGAACCACGCCCGTGTGTCCGAAATAGTAAGACTCTGGTTTACATTCGCAACACCCTAATTATTTGGCCCAGCCCGTACCGCCACACGGCGACAACAAAGACTTGTGTGCTACTGTGCAAAAGAAGAGGCTGTCTTTTACACTTATCAGCGTCTAACTTTTCCCAACAACTCATTGTGATTGCTAAAAACTAAATAATGTTAGGACTGCGACGCCAAGCCTTTTGATAATAACTGAGGACTTGAACGCTCGTCACCAAATACGGGAAAGCTCGATAAATAATTCAAAGTTCACTGATATCCTTTGCATCAGACGATGACGTTTGTCTCCTAATTGGTGTAAGTCCAACATTTCTGCGAGGGACAAGGTGCAGTAGACACCTAGGTTTGAAATTGGTGTCACATAGCCTCGCTTCGGGTGTGCTGTGGTTCACAGGTACCTAAACTTACGGCGGTGATCATATTACAACCTTTGTTAAAATTTATGGAATAGAAGCCGCAATACAGGCTTTATCTCGAAAAATGGACTGATCAGTTATTGAAGATCTTGTAGATTACACGTGCCAGAAACTTGTCACACGCAGGTTAGAATGCATAATTGCCGACACAATCGACGTTTGTGCGCGTTGTTTCGCATATTCATCGACGCGTAGTCTGATATCGAAACGGAAATGCTTAGTGCGCTACATCGGTGAGCTAAAAGGAGATACAGACGCGCGAATTCTATTCACGACCACAGAGTAGCTCGGTGCATCCAAAAGAAGGTACAGCACAAAATACATGTTAGAGGATCAAAGATGGAAATGCTTTTGTTAGCCATTGGACTACCGGAGGCCACCGTACCGAGCAATGCGAACACTACAAGGTCTTCGCTCATGTTCCCAATAAAACACCCTTTGAACACCGTTGCCTTGTATTCAAACCGCATGAGATAGACGTTGCATAGGCATTCTATGCAAAAATCGCCGGCGGGATAGTTTTACTCACCGTCAAAGTTTTATATGACAGTCCTAGTCCACGAGAAACAAGTACAGGCACCGCAATTGCTATCGCATAGATAGGAACTGCCATGGCGCTCTGTAACTGTTTGTCTTCACCAGAGCTCGATGAAGTAACACACTACTTTGCTACACTTACGTCAAGAAGTCCGAAGACAACTGCTAAGCCTTTGTAAAGGGTTATTGCAATATCACGTCCTTCTTGCGGTATGAAAACAGGAAAAAAGGACACACGGACACAGAGCGCTGCGTGTGTCCCTGTGTGTGTTCTTTTCCTGTATATTAAACGCACAAGCGTAATGCTATTCAAGATGCGTTACCAACAAGCCTACATTGTAACCATCTGATAGCGCACTTCTGCCCAACGCTTGACTGGATCGCAAATGATGACTGTCTCGGCGATAATATGTTTAAAGCTAGAAAAGCACCGCAGCTCACTTCAGCGCGTCAGAAGGAATACTAGGCAACCCAGTTTCTTTGAAAAGGAGGGAGAAAATATGGTTGTAAACACACGAGATTTTTTCCGGGATCATCTTAAGATTGTGGAGGCACAGCATATGAGGACGTTCAAATCGTTTATTTGTATGCATTTCAACCGCAATTTTTTAAAAATAAAGTTGTGCATCATGGCAAATTCAACATAAATTGGGAGGCACAATAGGCTTTTGTGTGACTGGGAACCTGGTAGGCAACGTCGTTGCGGTTAGCGATTAGTGTTGTTTTACGAAGGCTCACGTAATGCCGGCGCGTCAAATAGAAATCGAAGTCCAGGAACACTCCTGGTAGCCCATCACAACGCATTCGAGTTGAATACGAACGCTCCTAAGTGCAAACAATACTGCTGTTAGAACAAACTCTCATGATGCAGTGTTCTGATTCGAAGCGGAACCTCAAACTCTTTAGATCGCTCGTGACTGTATTTCATGAAGACATCGATTCACTGCTTATTATGTTCCTAGTTGGGTGGCAACTAATCACGTCCGCAAAAAGAAAAAAGTAACAGGCCTGCGCGGCACACGCAGCACAGTCCCAGCGTAAGCTGGAGCAGCGGGGACATAGGAAGCCCATTGGAACTCCGGGTGCATAGAGACTGAACTGCCCACCCACCGTAGACGGCGTGCTACGGCTTGTGCTGCTCCTTTCAGAGCGGTATGCTGAGCCCGGCGCTGCCTCGTTTCAGCTGCGTTCGTAGCTAGCTCTATGATTCTCTTCATCAGCAGCTGTTCGTACCTTGATAGAACGCGCAATAATGTGTACCGAAAAATAAACACAGGTATCGATCGAGACTACGCGGCAGACATGTCACATCCCTTGACACGGGGCATGGTGCAATGCAACTGCTACATGTCGTGACACCTCAAAGCAGAAAGCTGGGCTAGTTGGTGTATCATCATTATTCAAAAGACTAGCGCAATATAGCAGGGACAAAGACAGAGAAGACGACAGGACGAGCGCTAATTAGCGGATTAGCGGACGAGCGGATTAGCGCTCGTCCTGTCGTCTTCTCTGTCTTTGTCCCTGCTATATTGCGCTAGTCTTTTGAATCGTGACACCTCGTGGAATGGAACTCAACTACACTGCAAAGTTTGCACGTAGCAACGCTCCGCGGCGTGCATCTCGCATTGCGTCACAAGTGGCACGATGCGAGACTGATGATGATGCTGCTGGTGATGACGATGCTAATTTATTGACGTTGGATTTGACACGAGGCTGTGAGAAATAGCCACCCAGACTGCTTCATTCAATCAGGTACGCTATGCAAATGTTATTCAGTCTAGCATTTTCATACAGATATCCTAAACCTCCTCTTTTATTCCTCAAAACCTCTCTCTCTACCTTCGACCGCTACCTATGCAACTGCTACATGGTGTGACACCTGGTGCAATACTATGTAAGTGCAATGCAAACTGTGCACTTGTCGGCATAAGGCGGCGCGTATCTCATATCACGTGACTCCTCGCGCGCTACGCTGCGTGTATAGTGCATTTCTTATAAGCTGTGAGCAAGCGCTGGCGTAGCACAGTGGCATAGCAGCTGACCTTTGCGCAGCGTGCCCCGCCTAAGTTGCACTGCGAATTGGGTTTTTTTTTTTTCGTCTTTGTGGTGATAGCCACAACGAACACCGGCGGTGGCGGAGGACATCGCCCACCAAAATGGCTGTTGGAATGAGCCCATAAGGTATTATGCTGTAAAAAGAATGGCCGCTTCGCCCCAACGACGTACACCCGTGAGCAAATGTATACGGACTGCAGGGTCCCCGAAAAAACAATTTCTGCCTAATTACCATGCATAGACGAAAACTGATGAGTGCACTAGAAAATTAGTTTTGTCAAGTTTGGACTGCAGTCTTTAATTTCGAGTTGCAATAAATAACATAGCAGAAAACCAGTTTTATTGCGCAATCCCTGGCTCGTATACTTTGCTCACGGGTGTACAACAGTGGTAGCAAGGTTTCGTGTTGCGCTTCAAGTCTTCGGACCGCATTCTAACATCCTAACCTTGCGTGAGTGCGATATGTTGGGTTGACGTAGCCCGCAGGGCAGCTTCTGATGGACAGAAGGCAAGAGTGAACCTTTGATTATTTTTTTAGTCAATATTCTTATATGATATTCACATATTTCTACACTGCATTGGCGTAAACGCGGAATTTAGGTTGGCGAAGACCTGGAATGAGTATAAAGAAATCAGCGCTAAATAGAGATTCGCTGTCACACATTTCATACACTTTTAAGTTTGGGGTCCAAGATATCCGCAGTTATTGCGTCTGAGAGCCTCACCCTAAGTACCAGTTCATTTTTCACTCCGTAAACTTGGGCTATTTCAAACCATGTTACACTAGTTTTCATGACTGCATTTAAGCTCGTCTTGCTGGTTTTGTAGTTTTATAAAGAGACTTGGTTGGCTGTACGCACTCGGACGCATTACCGACTGGAACCACTTTCCAGAGTTGCTAGCTACCATTCCTGATAACAACTTGTTTAGGTCAAGCCTAACTGGTAATTTTTGCGGTAGAACAGAGTAATGCATGAAACATGTGCTTTCGAGCTTTTAGTGTTGCTTTGCTTTGTTTATTTGCCTCTCTCTAATCACGGTAACAAACTCGCATAGTTAAAGAAGCATAATAATCTGTTTATATGTCGATTTGTTATTGCGGTTAGGTTGTACTGCTCTCCTATTTAAGGCATGTTGTGGTTGTTGAGTATAACAATAAAGAAGCTTACATTTGAGGAAAAACAGCGCATTTATTCAAATGTAATCTACAATTTGTGTGTGGTTTTGCCACCCCTTCAGATAATCAATAACGACCACCACAACTAATAAAGCACACAATATTATGTCAATTTTTATATTTATTATTTGCAGCAGCTGCCACATGTTGTATGACGTGTTATAGCGTCAGAGGTGCAAGAGGAATTCGCGCAGAAAATGCTAGGATTACGCATGTAAGGGCGAGGCACACAGAACCTTACAGATGCCGGTAACTACGGGCGGGAGAAGTGGTTCTGTATAGTGTATACAAGAATAAGTAACCACAGTATTTGCGCCTTATTTCTAGGGGTGTAATAATAAACATGCGCAGTACACGCTCATAGGCATAAGATACACGACGTCCGGGAAATCAATCGTTCAGGATACAAACAAAACTTCGCTGAACACATTAAAATTTTGCAACGTTGGTAAATTAGTAGTTACATGAGGTAGAACTAAACTCTACCTTCCAGCAGACAAACGAAGAATACGAGAGAATAACGCAGTTGGCATTCGTAAACCTTTTAGTCATAGTTGATACGCGGCCTAACTTCGTGTAGGATACATGACCGACGCTTGAAACATCTCCTTCGAAAGTTACCCGGGAGTCAACCAATATTCTTAAGTCTCACGTACAGCTCGCACTTTTCAGAGGAATGTTATCAATTGAGTATTCGTATAGTAAAGGGTGCATTTTGAGATTAAAGGAAACAAGTGTCTCCAGCGGCAAGTCTACAGCACCAAGTTGTCTACGTGTGCCCATACCCTCTGGCCCATGTTAGAATGACAAGACACTAACGAGCACACTGGCTGTTTCTACTAGAAAACTGTTAAAACGGGGTAAAGAGGTTAGACAAACCCAAATGTTCGTAAGGTTATGCAAGAATGACGATCGCAATAACAGCTTTTGTCGCACTTTAGAATGGGAATCAGCGCAGAAAAGAAATACCATGGTGCTTCTCATTCACCGTAATACAGAAATTTCTACATCATATTTGGTGTAAAACGCAGTTAGGGGTTCTTTATAAAGGAAAGTAGACATTTGCTTCCTCGCGAAAGAACCAATTTGTCACAATAGAGAATATTTGCACAACCATTATTAGCCATGAATAGGTCCACAATGTTCAGGAAGATTGCATTGCGGCTATAAGGAGCAGCAACAAACAAATATAGCTGGAAGAACAAAAATGGTTTCTGTGATTTTCTTGTTAAATTCTTAAAATTTATCTGTTTTCATTCATTTAGCCATAAAAAATTTCTAAATAGTGATTCCTTTCAGACTCGGATAATCTTTTTCTTAAATCCCCCGATTCTTGGCCAAGACCCCATAGTGGGTGCGAGCCACTCCCGGAAGGAAGCAGAGCAAAGAAAAGCTGGCGTCTAGCGTCATTGCTGGCCAAAGTTGGCCTATCACGAAAGTCTATAAATTATGCGGGCCTAGGTATTGAAGCTATCAGGACTATTCTCAAATAAAGTCATGGTATTCTAAATAAAATTTCACTTGCTGGAGCTGCAAGAAATACACTCTATTCTGAAAGCAATCTTTACAGTTTTGTCCTTCTTATGGTTTCCTGGTTTTCTACAATATATGTTCTGCATGGTGATAAATTATACTAGTAACGGCGAAGTGTGCGATTATGATACGCGAGAATCATGGCTCCTAAAATGGCAACAAAGCGCTCTTTAGAAATGCGAAATTAAGAATGAAATGAAAAACATCGTTCAATAAGGGTTAATATTACACTTATTACTGTCACCTAGGGCCAAACTCTCCAGCCTCTGTTTTCTTGGACGACCGACTAACGACACGAGAGCGATCCTTCATGTATCCTTACCGCGCAGTAGCCACGAGGAAAGCAAGCATATTCAAATAGCTACATTGATGAGTCCTCACGAAAGCAGCGGTTTCATAATAGAAGACACGGTTGCTACGGATCCCCATGCATACTGTTCAATATTATTAAGAATAGTTCGTCTCTTTCTTTTTTTTACAAGCGAGCACTAATACAGATAGGTGTGGACACTTTTTCACGTGTTGTCAACGTCAGAATCGCCATGCATGAGCACAACACTGGAGATTGCCAAGCAAAGTATTTCTCATGAAATGTATCAGGGACTATAAGGTGATAATAAAAAATACCTACTTAAATAAATAAAGACGAGAACCACAGCCTCTAAACAGCTCCATATAAAAGCTGCTTTGCGATGTGAGCTCCGTTCGTTCAAGCTGGGTTCGCGTCTCAGTGCCTGGGAGAGCCAAGCGACAGGTCACGTACGCCGGTGATCATGGCATTGGCATGCATTGATGCTATATGCCTTACAAGACTAGGAGCGAGTAAGGCAGCATGGTGGCAATTTTGAGGTTGTTACACGGTGAACGAGCACCAAATAGGCCTTCTCAATGTGCGTCTAGGAAATACATCTTTCCTGATTGTCGTAAGCTGGACCTGTCTGTAATGAAGACTACATTGCTAAACTTAGGCAGGTTTCACAGTGTCAGCCCTAACGGTGGAGAAGTATTGAAATTGGTGAATAGCATAGCTCTCTTAGGACATAGCTTTCAGTTGAAATATAAATGCAAGTATTCAGTCGCAGTTTATTCCTTTATTAGAGGGAGCAAAGGTGAGCTCGCTGCCAAAGCAGTGCCGGACAAAATGAAATGCTTGTTAGGCAACTTGGCTGGGCCGCGGGAAGTGTGCAGCGCAATCAATGCGGTGGTGGCGCTGCTCAACGTTTCCTTTTTTCTCTTTTTTCTTTAACGAGGACATGAGGTTCTTTATGGGTTTGCTTCAATGGTCAGGGGGCGCAGCGATCGGCACAGCCACCAGCGCCACTGTGTCAGTTCTGTGAAACACTGAGGCGGCCACTGCTACGAAGGCATGCTTTTGCGGCGCTCGCTTGAATGTTGTCGGTCGTTTGCATTGTGGATTTAAGGCAGTCGAAAACCTCGAGGCCCATTTCCGACCACCGATGCTTGAAAAAGGACATCAGCTTTACAGCAAGCATGCATATCGTGTCAGAAGGGTAAACAGCACGAACATCTCAGCGAAGTGCTTGTCGCAACACAGTAAGCAAGCTTACGACGTCGAACTGCAAGTAAGTTGATAAATAATAATTTTATGGCACTTGATTGTGCACATACGGCCGTAGAGGTTTTTCAACTGTCAATTGTGTAGGAGGAAGAGGAGGAAAGAGAAAAGCATAAGGCAGAGAGGTTAACCAGAATAACGTCTGGTTGGCTGCCATTTGTAACTTAATTACTTGGAGCGTGCCTTCCATCTCTCACTTCTAGAAGTTTTGGCGAGTTGTGAGCGATAAGCAAAAGAAAAGAGAAGACTTGTGTCCCCGTCCGTCTCTCTCTCTCTCTTTGTGCTCGTTTATCGTACGCTACTTATCAGAAGTGTACTTGCACCTCGCGTCCGTGGCGGTATACGACAGGCACTTCTCACGCTTTCGTTCACGTTGACAGTTCGCTCTCGATGTACTACGTATACGTGTGCCACCACGCGTCATGCCTAACCCTCACCTGTCTTTTTTTTCGTTCACCGTCGTCATCTACAGCTGTCGATCACGCCTCGAACTATACTGAACGGGACATGTACGTGTCGTTACGGCACTCATGGTGAATGTAAACACTGCGGGGTGGTGTTTTAGATCAACGTGCACGATGACGTGTCGTGTGCAAGCAGCCTACAGGCGTGGCAAAAACGATAGAGAAAGCCCAACTATGACGACAAAGTGCAACAGAGAAAGCTGTTTGGAAATAGGATGCTCACGCTTTCGGTTCTACATGCTTTCGCTATATTATATGACCTTTTTATCCCAGCTTATGTACAGGCTCCGATTTTTTTTTTCTGTTCAGTCTGCACGTGAATAGAAACAGGTGCTTTTCGCTAATGCATTATTGCAATCGAAATAAACGAGATATGTGTTCTTAATTACTCATGCAGTGTTTATTACTACATACACGCACATGATTCCTGTTTATTATTTCACAAATTTCAGTTAAACATCCGTTTAGAATTTTCTTGCTTGAACCAAAGACGGGTCACTTATAGGGAAAGTTTATCCTTTGTACTTTGCAACCTGACATAATCAAGCAAGCAATGTTTTTCTTCCCGCTTCTTCTCTCGAAATCTACTCCTGTATGAAGTCAAATCAGTCTTTCTGTGTATTAGTGTAATGCCCTTTGCTCTTTCATGTTCTCCTGTTTGCAGATAACAGTCCCTTTGTGGGAAACAAGCAGCCTGCAGAGCTGCCGCCTTCCTATGGCACCCAACATTCTGGGGGCATTGAATCCCCTTTTACAATGGCACTTAAGGACATGGAGAAGAGTAAGGTGGAAGTCAGGCGTGGCTAAATTCTTCATGGCATTTTTGAAAGTGCTCGAAGAACATTGCTGCACTAAAAGCTTAGCGCACTGCTTACGCCACCAGACAGACCACTTCACATGCTGGAAGTGTGGGGGACTTCCCTAAAGCAACCATAGCTCCAAGGAACCATCTTCAAGGGCTGACACCAGAGCAGAGGGCTCGCATACAACGATTTCAATATATGCGAGTCTATTAATGAGGTATGCGTTCTGACTGCTGGCCAGTCAAGTTGTCGGAGGCTACAATGGTTCTGAAAGCATTGCATATGTATATTTCTGACATGTTCTTTTCGTTATGTTCATGTTGTATATATACGTCTAGGCAGGTGGCACAAGGAACGTAACGTGCGCATCAGGAGCACTGCAACTCATACCATTTTGCATACTCGCAGAGGTCATAAAGAGATCCTTCACACCCTTTCCAGGTGCAATTTTTTTTTGTCCGAGGTGCTACACCATATGATAAGTTTTAAGATTGTTGGATCTAAGCTACATAATTTACATGTGTGTGTTTTATATTAGCAATACATATGGAGCCAGTGACCAGGAAGGACTTTGAACAGCAGCGTGGCGAGTACTTCACTTGCGTTATCTTGAGAGCTAAGTACATCCTAATTTGTGATAACAAATAAAAAATGTAATGGAATCATTTTCAACGATGCAGTGTCTAATGTTACAGTACATGTCGTTTTGTATCTTGCTGCATATTTTCACAGGTAGCCTATAGGTGAACTGACAACATATCAAAGTGCATTGTAATCTTTTATCCTGATGTGCACAGCATGACAGCGGACCTGAAAGGCACGAGGGAGACAAGCATTTGCCTTCGTTGTGCCTTTCTGTCCATTGTTGCGCTGTGCACCTCGTCATGGATTACCAACTATGCCAGTCTCGCACCCTGCTTTTTGTGCATATTCATCAAATTGTACTAATGTTGTAAAAATGTATGTTTTATTAAACCTTTATTCTGTCTCCATAAGCGCCCTGTGTCTGTGTTCTTGTTCGTCTGGTCCCTTGTGTGCTCTGGCGCTGTCTTATTGCGGATATGAACCAACTAGCTTAAATATACGTCTGACTATAGGAAAGCTTGAGGAAATGCTGACAATAGGGAATGAGCAAAAAAATTATCTGTGCAACAATTTTTACCTGCGTAACTCAAATGAGCAAAAATGACAATTCTGGTGGGCCCGCGACTTCATCCGCAACAGCCATGGCTTTCTGGAAGCCCTGATGGATTTTTTTTCTCTCGCGAGACCTGCTTGCTGGAGATAAAGTGCCCACACAAATGCGTAGACAGAGATATTTTTGATGATTCAGGGCACATCATCGTTGACTATGCGCATTATGTTGATGGAAACGTCATACTAAGGAAATCACATATATACTGCACACAGGTCTAGATTTTTATGCATCTGCCTAATGAAAAGCAATGTTTTTTTGTATATTAAAAAAGCAGAGCAGGACCATGGTTGTCTGTAGGGATCATGCCTTTCTTCAGGAAGCTATTTCAACTCTTGAACAATTTTATTTTCAGTGGATTTTGCGCGAACATGTAGGCCAGCAAAGCTAGTAGCATGCATGATGCCTCACTCTAGAGTGATACATTTATCTATTTACTAGGGTTTTTCAGTGCTTGGTATAGAAGTAGAATGCATCTAATTTTATTTAAAATAATCAGACTTGCTTTTTTCGATTTAAATAAGGTAAAATATTTCGGGGTAGGGAGGTTGGGCAGGGATCAAACGTTGGAAGAGACAGTATGGTATAAAGGGTAGTGCAAAGGACTGTTGTATCCTGGCGGCTATACCATACTGTATTTGGGTTAACATCACGTGAGGCTGTTCAAAATTTCGGGTGTCGGAACACGCCTCGAAATATATTCTGAGTCACAAAATGAATATAGCAAATTTCTTTTTTTCTTGGTTTTCCCTGGCACTTCAATCTACAGTGTGCTAAACTACTAGGCACCCCCGCAATTATTAATGCGCACGGAGCCATGTTTAATTGTGCCACAGCTCTTTCTGCAGTGCTGCCTGTTCAAAAACTTTTATGGAATGGCGAACGAAGCAGCTCTTGCCGAAAAAACTAAGACGTCAACCTTGATGGGTGAATTGTGGCTGCGGTCGTCCTTTCACTGTATTTCGCCACGATAATTCACAGTAACAAATAATAATGCCCTCAGCGGGCATCCTCTTTTGTACGTCGTTTCTTGTTTTTCCGGTGGTCATCACTTGCCGTTATATGTGAAATTTTTTTTCCCGAGAGACAGAAACTCCTACCTCATGGTATTTACATGTAAATATAGTACAGTGTATGGCATAAGCATTTTGGTACTATCAGAAAATCAAACACATGACTTTGTGCTTAGCAGCTACACACCATTGCCATGGGGTTACTCCCCTTCGTGAGCAACTTAAGTACATAGTTCAGCAAAACGCCACGGGTTGAGAGATATATGTACAAGCCGAAATAGTGGCAAGACCAGCACGAAAATTTGCGTTCTCTTCCGTGCAGCAACCAGTGCGGTCTGGCGCAATGCTGACCGTCTAGTGATAATATTAACCCAGCTGAGTTAAAATACAAAAAATTACGAATTCCATTAGAACAGTTTCTGCCTACTGGAAGCAAGCGTATTTGGGCAAGTATATTTTTACAGTGACTTACAGAGACTTACAGCATGGCCTAGTCAAAAACAATAGATGCCTGAGATATCAGACTAACAAAGGTTCTAAGCAACTTACTTGTTTACTCGTTGCAGGTCTAGTAGGTTCATATTGTACAGATAAATATTAGGGATCATTTGTGTTTACTTGCTTCTACCTGTCCTCATATTCATTTCACAACATAGATTTATTCAGTTTCCTTTTCTTCAATGGTATTCTTAGTATTAGCGGAGTGAATGCTCATCTGAACCTTCTATGTGCATCTTGTCACGCACGATAAATTGGTGTATTTGTTCTTTAGGCAGTCAACCAGACTAGTCTTCTTAGTGCAAACAATGATCTTTGTTGTTTACGTGCTTCTGCTTGTCCTCATATTCATTTCACAGCAAAGCTTTATCATCTGCACTTCATGTAAGCCTCCTGTGGTACAAGTTACCAAGGTCAGGGATGTGTGATGCTATAGTTGTTTTTTTTATTCAATGGTATCGGTATTACCAGAGTGAATGCTCATCTGAACCTTCTATAGGCACTTAGTCACACGTGGTAAATTGGTGTATTTATTCTTTAGGCAATCAACCTGACTAGTCTTTCATTGTGCAAACAATAATCTTTTGTCAAGTTTAATTATGCATAATGTGATGTTCTAGATATTGCTTTTCACTTGTGTGTTTCCTAGTCAAGCTTTGTTACATTTATTCAAGCTTTAATTACAGATGTATGTGTAATAACTATTCGAAAATTTCTGTGGCTACCACTAGCATAGGGAAGGTTTCGCATTGAGTTTTCTGATCTGAGGCAACACCTTTTGCTTTTACATGGTCAAAGAAAACCGAAACAAAGTGGAAACCATTAATAATGATTTTAAGATATCCACATGTGTCAACCTTTATTGGCAGAATAAAAGTGAGTACATCATCCTGGTGTCTTCAATCTGCGAACACCGGTGACATGATTGAAGCAAGACAGGTGCCCCTCGACTAGAGCAGTTGCTCAACAACAGTATCAGCCATTGGAATTCGTGTTAACTCTATGTATTGACACGTGTACTCATCTTTATCGGGCGACCACGTTTCGCCGACTAACAAATGTTATCTCACAGCGTGGGACGCGCCTGTATGTATCCGAAGTTTCTGGAAAGTTATCACCACGTGACAACGTCAACACCACGTGACATAGGCGCATATCTTGAAACATGCTCCAGAGAAAATCAGTGAATAAGGGTGTACCATCAACGTAAATGTGACATGCGAATAGGAAACAGCAGATCAGAACGCCTGTTACATCTAATTACGAAGCTCAACGTGTGAGCACACTCTAGCCAGTTTCTAACCACAGAGCAGTGCCAAGTGTACGTTTTGAAGAAAATGAAGCTTATTAAAAATGTAGGTGAACCTGGAAACAGAACAAGGCACTGCTGTTTTGAAATCGTTTGCAATTGAATTCCTTCTGATAGTGCACATATAATTTCTCATTGCACCAATATAGTGCCCTAATTCAGATGCAAGATAATAAAAATAATAAAGAACGACTGATAAAGTATAGATACGAAGTTAACAATGCAAGCTAATGAAATTAAAGAGGAATAACTATAAAATCAAGAATGCAAAACTAGTGGACACAACGAATTCTGTTGCGAAACAAAAGTGATGACAGATTGTTGCCTTACTGCAGACTGCACATATGGTAAACACAAATGTGTTCGGTGCAGACCTAGAAGCAATAACAGTGCCGAAGCTAGTTCGCATATTGTATAAGGCACTCAAGCATATATTTTGCTGTACAATTGGAACAAATCAAGCAACATAATATCCTACGATGTTCACGTGAAGGCGCCACTTATATACTAAATATATTAAACCTTGTCGAGTAACAACACGAAACAGAATTACTTCCACAGATGTTACAGTAGGCATGCCAATATTAACTGTGCCGAGTAGAGAAGATTTTTGCCAAGGGGAGCACAGAAACGTTGCGCTAACCTGTGTGTTAGTGCCTCGTCAGTGTATTTGATGGATAAGGAATTTGCGTGCCTTACTCTTGGCTGACGTTTCTAGGCCCCCTCCTCTGTCCACCTTCCCCTGAAGCTTTTTCGGAATGATTTCTGTAAGGCTACTTTCACGTGCCGTTGTTGCTATCACCTACACTAGATGTCACTATTGATGTAGGGATGCATGCCCCATCGTTAGGCGAGTTTTATATATAAAAGAAATTGCAAACTTACATTTTTAATAATTCTCGATGGCAGTAGATTCGCAATAACGTTCCCGGTGGTTTATCTCTGAGCATGTACTCAATTGCAAGTGAGCGTCTTTCCTGTCCACGTCTCCCTTTTCCGCAAGGCTTCTGCGCTCCCCTTTGCAAAAATCATGTCAAACCAACTCGCCCAACAGCTTAGTATTATAAAACGTGTATATAAGTCATTTCAAGTGCAACACACACGCAAGGCTCTTTTTCTCCATTTGTGCTTGACAATAACTGCATTTCGTCAGAGCATGCACAGACGCAGGCAACAGTATGCTGTGCAACGGGGGTGTTCGCCTAGCAGAAAGGTCCCTAGTTATAGGTTGTAGCGCTAGGCTTAAACAGATCGGCGCTATATCGTAACGGGGAAGCAAGCACTTCACGTCGTCTTCTTCTCATCCACAGTCACTTGGCAGTGGGCATGGGCCCACTGCCAAGTGACTTCAGTACAATCACTCCCCACCGAAAGAGTAGCCATCCTGGCGACCTAAGGGCAGGAAAACACAGGGGGGTCATGGCACTGCTTGAGCCGGGAGACGTGCACAATTTCCTGGCCGCGACGACGCTGGTCGGAAGGCGCTTCCGTTGGCTCGATGAGGTAGTTGACCGCGGATGTTTTTTTCAGTACCCTATAAGGACCCTGGTACTTGGAGAGCAGCTTAGAGGAAAGGCCTGGAGGAGTAGAGGGCACCCACAACCAGACCAGCGAGCCAGGAGCAAAGCACGTAGCCGCAGTAGATGAATCATGGCGATGCTTTTGGCGCCACTGATCCTGGGATGTCAACGAATGAGCGAGCTGGCGACATTCTTCGGCGTAAGCAGCCGCTCTAGAAACAGTCGTGCACTCCGAAGCATCTGGTCGGTAAGGCAGAATCGTGTCCATAGTGCATGAAGGTTCGTGTCCGTAAAGGAGAAAGAAAGGGGAGAACCCAGTGGTGCTTTGCTTGGCGGTGTTGTAAGCGTAGGTGACGAAAGGCAGAATGCGATCCCAATTCGAGTGGTTAGATGAAGCATACATGGCCAACATGTCGCCAAGGGTGCGGTTGAAACGCTCTGTCATCCCATTAGTTTGAGGATGATATGCCGTGGTGGTGCGGTGAATGATGCGACACTCCTTTAGCAATGCTGCAATGACGTCGGATAGAAAAACGCGACCGCAGTCGCTCAGTAATTCTCGAGGTGCTCCATGGCGTAAAATCAGGTTTCGAAGGAGAAAACTGGCGACGTCTTTTGCTGTGGCAGATGCTAGGGCTGAAGTTTCGGCGTACCGCGTGAGGTGGTCGATAGCGACAATAACCCAGCGGTTGCCGCTTGGAGTGTTGGGAAGCGGACCATATAGGTCAATGCCGACGCGGTCAAACGCGCGCGCGGGGCATGGTAAAGGTTGCAAGGGGCCGGTGGCATGTTGAGGTGGCGTCTTGCGTCTTTGGCATATGAGGCAGGACCGGACGTACTGGCGAACGAAGCAGTACATACCGCGCCAGTAGTACCGAAGCTGGATGCGAGAGTATGTCTTTAAGACACCAGCGTGGCCGCATTGGGGATCGTCGTGGAACGTGGCGCAGATGTCAGGGCGCAGGTGTCGGGGTATAACAAGCAACCACTTGCGACCGCTCGAATTGTAGTTGCGGCGGTACAGCAGGTTATCCCGAATGATGAAGTGCGCTGCTTGACGACGGAGCGTCCGAGAAATTTGCCCTGGCGACTGGCTAGACAGGAAGTCAAGAAGCGAAGAGATCCGCTTCTTGACTTCTTGACTTCTTACCGACATGCCATCCGCGCTGCTCTGATGGCATGTCGGTAATGTTGAGGGCGAAGGCTCCATGTGTGGAAATAGACGAGTGGACAGGACCGGAGGGCAGGGGTGACCGGGATAGAGCGTCTGCGTCTGAATGTTTGCGGCCGGAGCGATAAACAACGCGGATGTCGTACTCTTGTAGGCGCAATGCCCAGCGGGCGAGCCGACCAGTTGGATCTTTTAAGGAAGATAACCAGCATAGGGCATGATGGTCGGTCACGATGTCAAATGGACGCCCGTACACATAAGGACGAAATTTTCCGATTGCCCAAACGATGGCCAGACATTCCTTTTCAGTAACCGAGTAGTTCGCTTCGGCTTTGGTAAGGGTGCGGCTGGCATACGCGACGACGTACTCTTCGAAGCCATCCTTGCGTTGCGCAAGAACAGCGCCAAGCCCGACACCGCTAGCGTCCGTATGGATCTCAGTTGGTGCAGATGGGTCGAAGTGTCGCAGTACCGGAGGAGAGGTGAGAACGCGTCGCAGTTCTTGGAATGCGTCGTCGCATGCCGGGGACCAGGCTGATAGGTCAGAACTGCCGGTGAGAAGCTGCGTCAAGGGGGCGATGATAGAGGCAAAGTTACGGATGAAGCGCCGGAAATATGAGCACAAGCCGATGAAACTGCGAAGCTCTTTCATGGTGGTTGGTTTGGGGAACTCGGTTACGGCGCTAAGTTTCGTGGGGTCCGGGAGGATACCGTCTTTGGAAACTACATGACCGAGAATAGTAAGCGTGCGAGCGCCGAAGTGGCATTTCTTCAAATTTAGTTGCAGTCCTACAGTGGAGAGGCACGCAAGGACTTGCTCGAGGCGGCTGAGGTGCGTCGCAAAGTCGGTGGAAAAAACCACAATGTCATCCAAATAACAGAGGCACGTTTTCCACTTCAGCCCTCGAAGAATGCTATCCATCATTCGCTCGAAAGTGGCAGGCGCGTTGCAGAGGCCGAACGGCATGACGGTGAATTCATATAGCCCATCAGGAGTTACAAAGGCTGTCTTTTGGCGATCGGCCTCTGCCATGGGCACTTGCCAGTACCCGGAGCGTAGATCCAGCGAGGAAAAGAATTCCGCTCCCTGCAGACTGTCCAAGGCATCGTCGATGCGCGGCAGAGGATATACATCTTTGCGCGTTATTCGGTTAAGGCGGCGATAGTCGACGCAGAACCGAATGGAGCCGTCTTTCTTTTTAACAAGGACAACCGGAGATGCCCAGGGACTGTTAGAGGGCTGGATGATGCCACGCTCCAGGATGTCGTCAACGTGCTCGTCGATGACACGGCGTTCAGCGGCCGACACACGATACGGACGCTGGCGCAATGGTGTTTGTTGGCCGGTGTCGATACGGTGAACGACTGCGGACGCCCGGCCCAAGGATGGTTGGCCAATGTCAAATAATAATAATAACAATAATAATAATAATAATAGCTTTATTTGCATCCGAAATACACGATGCCGGAGGCCTGCAGTAAAAGCTGTCGCATTGCAGCTTAACAAGGCCGCAGGCCCCCGCACTGGCAACTTCACGTAGCAGTCAGCAAATTATAAAAATATATGCGAGTTACAATCAGCACTCACTGAAATCCATACATACAAAAAGATAAAACTCATTCCATATTCAGACATCGTTATACAAATTATGTTATACAATTTGAAGTTATACAATTAATACAATTACAGTAGCGATACAATTCATACAAGTAATACAATACAATTTGAAGTTATACAATTATGAAGTGCAAACATTCAGTTTTCAAGACTCTGTTTATCCATGAAAGAACGCCACCAGAGACCAGCGCACACAAAATGAAACACAGAAAGCGCAGATAACTCCGCGGTAAAAGTGCAACAAAATTATACACTAACTATACCATTCTTTTTTTTCCTTTTCTTGTTTTCTTCTTCTACGCACCAAAGTATTTTCGAAGGTCCGCAAAAGTAATTTTTTCAGGCTCTATATTTTGTGTCTGCAGGGTATTCAATAACCTTGGCAGCCGGTTTCTTAACATTTGTAAGCCATATGTGTCCTACAAGTATGTCCTACAAATGAGGCACGAAAACGCTGGAGGAGCTTGATGATTTCGGTGTGCTGCGCAGGTGTGAGTTCTGCGTCGACGGAACGAGCGAAGACGTCTACAGGGGCATCGGTCGCGGCGGCAGGAGTTAGGGTACAAATCGGAAGTGATGCCGTATCACCAAACATGGTGGCCGGGAGAATGCTATCGAAAGCTTCAGCTGTACCCAGGCACTCGCCGCGGAGTAGGGATGATGGGCAGGCGGACGGATTGCACACGTAAAGGGCAGCAGAACCTTCGCAAAAAGTGACGACAGCAAACGGAAGCAGAAAGTTCTGGCGGCGCGCGCAAGTGGTCGACGGCGTAAACAGGACAGATGAGTTCGCAGCAGAGCTACATAACACAGGAACCAGAGCGGCGGAGAAAGGTGCAATATCGATGTCAGAGGCGGCAACAACTTTAGGAGAATAATAGTCGTCAGGGTCAAAACACGGCACTGATAACGTAAGTTCGCAACGAGCGCAGTCGATAAGAGCTTGATTCACAGATAGGAAATTCCAACCAAGAATAACGTCGTGCGAGGAACGAGGCAGGACGACAAATTCGATAACATGCAGAACGCTTTGAATGACAACCCGGGCTGTACACGACGCTGAAGGCTGAACGCGATGCGAGGTTGCCGTACGCAGAGAAAGAGAGGTAAGGGGAATGGTCACTTTGTTCAAATTGCGGCAGAGCTTCTCACTAATAATAGAAACGGCGGCTCCGTTGTCAATAAGTGCGTGTACGGTGACGCCGTCTACGGACAGTTCAATTTCGTTCGCCGCCGCAGAATGAGGCCTTAAAATGTTCGACGGAAACGCAGTTCTCTCCTCTGGAACTGCGACTGCTAGTTTTCCTCTCGGGCTGGGCTGGGTCGGCGAACCATCGGGGAAATGGATCGGCGACGTGGGGAAGGCGACCGGCGTGAATCGAAGGGGAGGCGACTGTAAGATAATAATAATAATATTTGGGGTTTTACGTGCCAAAACCACTTTCTGATTATGAGGCACGCCGTAGTGGAGGACTCCGGAAATTTTGACCACCTGGGGTTCTTTAACGTGCACCTAAATCTAAGCACACGGGTGTTTTCGCATTTCGCCCCCATCGAAATGCGGCCGCCGTGGCCGGGATTCGATCCCGCGACCTCGTGCTCAGCAGCCCAACACCATAGCCACTGAGCAACCACGGCGGGTGCGACTGTAAGAGGTGTCCGGAGGAAGGTTAGAGTGGTCCTGACGCGGAAGTCGAGCAGGCCTGTAGCTTGAGGCACCCCCACTGTCAGGTAAACGGGGGCTGCGACGGCGGCAGAATCGTGCTACGTGGCCCGGAAAATGGCATGAATAACATATTGGCCGGTTATCAGGTGTTCGCCACGGGTTGACGACAGGGGCTCCAGCGGCCGAGATAGGGACGACCATCGGGCGTGAAGGTGGCGGCGGCACATGGAAGGTGGCAGTGGCCCGGTAGGCATCAGGAGCCGGAGGAGCGTAAGGCCGGGCGACAACGTCAGCGTAAGTGAGTGGTCCAGCTGCAGGCTGCGGAGGAGGGGCAGATGGCAGCGCCGCGGCAACTTGGGTCTGAATGACGTGGCGAAGCGAGGGAGCCAAGGTTGTCGACGGCTCGGGTGTGCTGTTCGCCAGAGAAAGTTGGCGTGCCACTTCCTGACAGATGAACTGTTTTATCTCCGGCATTAAAGCAGAGATGTCGGTAGCATCGTGCCCGAAATCCAACGGAGATAGATCCGTGGTGTCCTGCTGAGCAGCGCGAGTTGATGCACGCTGCTTGCGCAGCTCGTCGTACTGCTAACAGAGCTGTACGTCCTCGGAAATCGTCCGCGGACTCTTCGCGACAAGCATCTGGAAGGCTTGGTCATCGATGCCTTTCATGACGTGCTTGATCTTGTCAGCTTCGTCCATAGACGAGTTGACGGGCTTGCATAGCGAGAGCACGTCTTCAATATAACTAGTGAAGGTCTCCTCCTGGCGTTGAGCTCGACCACGCAAGCGCTGCTCAGCGCGAAGCCGGCGAACGGCGGGACGGCCGAAGACCTCTGCCAAAGTTGCCGTGAAAGCCGACCAGGTGGGAAGATCGGCTTCATGATTGCGGAACCATAGGTTGGCCACGTCAGTCAAATAAAAGATGACGTTTGTCAGCTTGGCGCGGTCGTCCCACCTATTATAGGCGCTTACACGGTCATATTCGGTGAGCCAGTCTTCCACGTCGTGGTCGTCTGTGCCGCTAAATATAGCCGGATCGCGCTGCCGGATGACGCCAGAACAGACGATGGCGGGGGGCACGGGAGCAGCAGCCTGGGATGGTCCCGGTTCATCCATTGCAACAGCTGGTGGTAGCGTTCGGATGCGGAGTTCCAGGATGTCGAAGGTAAACCCAGCAGCTCCACCAAATGCAACGGGGGTGTTCGCCTAGCAGAAAGGTCCCTAGTTATAGGTTGTAGCGCTAGGCTTAAACAGATCGGCGCTATATCGTAACGGGGAAGCAAGCACTTCACGTCGTCTTCTTCTCATCCACTGGCACCATGCCCACTGCCAAGTGCCTTCAGTACAGCTGCTATGCATGAAGGTGTGGTTGTCATTTATTAATTTTTGTTTTGTGAACCTTCCTCCATCTTGCGGATATCGAGAGAAAGGATTCGTTAACTAAGGCAGTTGCTGCGCTAGATGACTTGATTCTCAGTGATCTTATTGAATTGAATTATGGGAGGCTGAGGGTACGCCGCCACACAACACACGTGAAACAGTCCGTCATGAGTGGTATCATATCAGTTGGCATCCTATGGTTTAAGATGGTATGCGCTTTAAATATCTTCATCGTCCTCTCCACATGAGCTCGCACTTGCGCAATATTTTATGCGTCCCTAACTTCTTCAGCACTGAACTGAGGGCCTTGCAAGAATGGGGGGATGACAAGCCCAGCATTTGGTTCACCCATATCACCGGAAATCCCTTGTCTGCAAGTATTTTATCACCAGCCTCAATGACATTAAGGAAACCAGAATCGACAGTAATGTATGTGTCAGACGCCCTTCCCCCATATGCATCTGAGTGGAAACATATAATCCCGCCAGGCGTAACCACCCCACAATGAATTTCGAAGTATACCCACCTTTGTATAGCGAGTACAGAGTCCTGTGCTGCTGTACAGTTTGTGGCTACCCAGTGCGGATTTCTGTGCATTACATTATCATTGTGCAGTCCGGATAATGTGCCCTAAACAGGTCTGGCATGGTAGACTGAATAACTATGAGTGGAGGACGAAAAATCCGTTGCTTTGAAACAAATGCCAAGGTTTTTCAGGGCACTTTTTAAATGTCGTGAGGCTGACATTTCCATAATGCTGAACAGGGTAGTCAGGGATGAATAGCTGATGTGAAGTTTCAGTTTCATCAGGAACTTCAGCAGTCGGTCTTCTTTAGATGCGTCACATTTGCGCTCAGTCGAGACGAGAAACACACGCAAGAGCAGGGCAAACACCACCTGACTTACATTACGTAAGTCCTCAAGAGCACTAGTCTCCTTGAAACATTCTCGTGGCCAGCAAAATAGCTTGTCCAATGGCCTGGACCACTGTGCTTGCTGGCCACGTTCGGAGTGTGTTGCACTTCACAGTCGTGTGCCTCGTGGTGCGGTATCTGCGTTGACAGGTTTTATACCTATTGACACTTTTCACCTGATTGTAACGCTCGAGAAGGTGTATAAGTGATTAAGACTATTTATGTAATAAGGGCGCAAACCAAAAAAAAATGCTTTCGTTGCCAAAATAATGATGCATGCTTCTGCTCATCCAAATATTGAAAGGCGGCGCAGAAAAAGCTATTCGTGTAGCGCTGGAAGGCTGCAACGTGCTCTCTTCAGTAGTGTGCACTTTAGGCGGGCAGCGGAACTCGTAGGTATTTATATGGCACATAAGACCGTCCAATGTCAGCCTAATGTAACGGTATAAAGGCCGAACATCTACGGCATTGCTTGGAGCTCTTAGTTGTTCATTCGCGCACCAGAGACAGTACGGAACTTCTCTATGGCAGAGTTTTATCGTTGCTGGGATTCTCCTTGCAGAAGAATGCGCAATCATCAGCGTATGCAAACACGTTCACCTCATTACCCAGAATAATAAAACGACGAATATTGCTACACTTCAAAATTCTCCAACAGAATGGTTCTAAGTAGAAGGCGAAGAGGAGTGCGGACATAGGGCATCCTGTTTCACGGAAGAGCGGATTTGGACAGTATTTGAGAGGATACCATTGAGAACGAAGCCAGTTGTACAATGACCAGAACGAAGTCGAACGCCATTAAGCTCTGCGGAACCAAAATCGGCGTGTTTTAGAAGAGAAAGTAAATAGAAGATTCAGACCCGATGGAATTCTTTAGCGAGGTCGAGCTGAAGTATTTATTTATTTATTTATTTATTTATTTATTTACCATGCCTTCGAGGCCCGAAGGCACTACAGAAAGGAGTGGGTGAACATAACAAAAAATTTGAGCAAGACGTGACGATGGCTACGGCGGTGGAGAGAAGATGGTTCCAATCTTTGCTTGAGCTAGGGGTGAATGCATCGCTAGAAAGTTTAGTACGTGAAGACGGCACACCAACTTTGAAACTGTGGTCAAGGTGAGATGCTATGTATGACGGTTGGGTGATAAGCTGTTCTTTCAACAAAGGGTTGCGGTGGTAGATCTTATGAAAAAGCGAAAGGCGGAAGCACCTATGACAGAAAAAAGGTTCTGGGAAGGTAAGTATTGCTTTCATTGAAATAACGCTAGCCTATCGGGAGTAGTTTGATAAGATGAAACGCGCTGCACGATTTTGAAAGGCGTCTATGCTCTTTATGAGTGCAATGTTAGCCGTGTCCAAAAGAGCGCATGTATATTCTAATTTGGAGCGGACTAATGTTTTATAGAGAGTTAGTTTCAGTGACGATGGAGCAGATGAGAAGTTTCGACTCAAATACCCCAACTTACGATTGGCGTTGCTGCATATAATCTTGACATGCATGTGCGAGGAAAGGTTGCTGGTGATGTTTACAGTCCAAGGTATTTGTACGATGAGACAACTGAGACAGGGCTGTTATGGAGGAGACATGTAGCATTAGTACACTTTGACACGCGCATGCATTTACATTTGCTTAAGTTAGGCTTCATAGACCACTTGTTACACCATAACAAAACCTAATTAATGCCGTCTTTATTATCATTATTATTTGTTTTGAACACATATACACATATACACAGTTAACAGGAAAGGGAAAGCGAGGAGCAGGCTGAAGTTTACGAGAATCATACAGGTCAGTAATCTTATGATATAAAACGCAGTCGTCAGCAAAAAGCCTAATAGCTGAATGCTTTACACAGGAAGCAAGATCATTAACATAGAGTAGAAAAAGTTGAAGACCTAGAACCGATCCTTGCGGCACGGCTGACCTTACCGCAAGGGACGCAGAGGACGAATTGTTCGTAATTACGTATTGGGTTCTGTTTGCTTGAACTTGTTTAATCGCGTCCAGTACTAGTGGGTCAATGTTAAGAAACCTAAGTTTATGTATATGTAGGTTATGAGACACCTTATCGAAGGCTCTAGCATAATCGAGAAAGATGCAATTGGTGCGATATCCTAAGCGGGTGGGTGTTAGAAAAGAGATCGATTGAAAAGCAAGCTAGTTGCATTTCACAGGAGAATGATTTCCTAAAGCCATGCTGACTGTTAAAAAAAAACAGTTCGTCTAAAGAAAATCAATTAGGTGGGAACCTATTATAGGCTTCCGAATCTTACAGGGAATGCGGGCTAGTGATATGGGATGGTGGTTTGCGGGACAATGTGTGCTACCTGATTTGTGGACAGGAACTACCTTCCCCACCTTCCAGTCACTAGGCAGTGATGAGCAGTGTAATGATTGTTGAAATATCCTAGAAAGAATAATTGATGAGTACAGTGCAGTACACACGAGTGTTTTTGCATTCATTTCATCTGAACCCGCAGACGAAGATATCTTCAAATTACCAATTAGTTTTCAATGTGCACCCATTCTATAAGAATTAAAAGTTGCTCATAAGAAGTGGAGTGACGCGTAAGTTAGTTTTTAGGCAACGGCCTTTTATACCAGATATTTGATGAGGACCAATAAGAATTGAAGTAAGTACCTGCGAACGGTATGGCAGAATGTTTGCAAAAATATTGTGGTCAACGTTTGACAATGCATTTGGTCTATAACCCTCCACAGAATGTACTTTTCCTCTGTCAGCGCTTGTCTGTGTAAACACTGTGTGGCTTTTCTGTGAAAGACTGTGGTAAATCCTCTTCAGTATATCATCAGTAGAACAGGCGTAAGAATGGACTTAAAGGTTTTATAAGATTCACCTGAAATGCAATCAGGACAGGGATTTCATAATTATCCCGTAGACCACTGCATGGAGGATGTAGACGCCTTGCCAAGCAAAATAACATGAAAGCTGTCACGAGAGCGCTAGGGCGCGCTATTGAACCGTTTGCAACAGGAAGTATCTGAACAATCAAGTAAGCACTCTGCAAATCCACAAGATTGGAGCGAGATTTGTGAAGATTTGGTACCAAAATATTTATATTCATTTCACTACACAATGGGAACCCCACTGGCTATGAACTGCGTTCTCGTGGACCACAGTGGGGGACAGCTGTCTACCTGGACGTGTCCGATGACACTCCCGATAATTAGTGATTGATCGACAGCCTCAAGATTTATGCGAGTGTCCGCTAATGTATTGTGCAAAATTTGGAGACGAAGACAAACGCTGCGCTTAGATTGACCTCAAATTCATTTAAACTTCAATGTCCCCCGACTATTCTCACAATGATATGCGAACACTATAATTGCCTTCCTTAGAAAACTCATTATTTGTATCTGGACCTGTGGGTAGCACCATTTTGAGACACTGGCTTTATATCACTTTTTATAGAGCCCCTTTAAACACGCTTACAGCTAGGTTTCTATACGCTGGTCAGGTTGGCAGATGTGTTTCGTGAATGGTCTTCAATTTTGATCAATTCGTTCTATGCGCACTGACATGTATTACCATATGGCACCCAGGCAAGCTGGCTCTTCATATTTGGAGAGCTAAATGATTTTAGGTGTTTCCGAACACAGTTTGGGTGTGCGTAAAAAGTATGTGTTTATCCCCATGCAATGGTATTAAGAAAAATGTTGACCCAGCGTGGCTGCTTGGTGGCTATGGTGTTGCGTTGCTAAGTACGAGGTCACGGAATCGAATCCCGGCCACGACGGCCGCATTTCGATGGGGGCGACATGCGAAAACTCCCGCGTACTCAGATTTAGGTGCACGTTAAAAGAACTCCAGGGTGATCAAAATTTCCCTAGCCCCCACTACAGCGTGCATCATAATTAGATCGGGATTTTGGCACGTAAAGCTCCATAATCTTCTAAAAATTATGTTTGGGTATGAACTGTCACAAATATGTACGTTTCTCTCCGCGTGTTTGAACATTTGCCCACCTAATACGTTTCAAAGCGCCGATCCACATGGAATATGCATTTCTCACTATTATACGAGGTGACGACCATTTTAATGCGTCTCAGAGCAAACCATGCTTAGCCTCCTGTCACATGTTAAGTGTATAATTTAGTTGTGATTGAGGACAGTGCCACTAAGGTCCCGCACCCCACAACTTATATAAAGCGCGCCACAACGCATATATATATATATATATATATATATATATATATATATATATATATATATATATATGAATAAAGACAGATGCAAGAGCGCAGAGGATTTTATGGATTTTTTTTTTATTTTCGTAGTCAGCAGCACATTCACTTGTAGGCCTGCAAATAATGAAAGAAAAAGGTACAGGGACAAGTATAAGTTAGCGCGCTAAATGATACCGATGAAAAATCACTCTGATATCACGATGATGGTACACGAAGTTACAAAATGATATCAATTGCGACATGACAAATGCTAACGCAAATAGATTTGACAAGCTATATCAAGCCTATGCAAGAATATACGCATCAAGATGTGACAGAAAGCCACGACACTTTTCCTATGCTCTCGGTGATACCGCATGAGACAGTGTTAAATTTATGAATGAGGAAAGATTGTCGTACTTCCCGATCACGGCGCGATATGAAGCCTGGTTGTATTACTGTTACAATGATGTCAAGCGTATGACCAGGCAGTCAAAGATGTTTAGATAATGACAGGCGCGGCAAGCTGTTAACGTGCTCTCTGGGGTTGTTGAATCAGATACGAAAAGATGTTTCGATATGACCAATATACTGCATATGACGCGCTCAACATTCAAGAAGACAGATTATGTTAGTATTGTCTCAAGTAAAGTAGCCGTTGATTTTAACAGGAATGGAAATATTAGAACCTGTGCTGCTAGCCGGCTTTGATCTGGTCATATGAATAGAAAATTTACAGTCTGGTTTTAATACAGAGACGACAACCAGCAGGAGCAATGTCTTTATTCTTGGAACAAGTTGCCAGGTCACGGAGATTCCCAGAGCGACGATAAACCACTCTTGGCGATTCCATGAAAATGTTTTTAAGACTGTCGCTCTCTGTCAGTAAGTGATAATGCTTTCTGAGAGTGTCAGAAATCACTCCAAAAGAAAGACTTTGGAGTGATTGTGTTGCAAATACCATACTCACTTTTGTCCGTTAATTAAAAAATAAAATTAAGGTGCTTCTTCATTACCCTAATACAGTGAAAGCTTTGCCATATTATGATGCTTATTCTTGTTGTCATTGCTGCTGTGCCAAGGACGACATTCTAGCTGACGATTCTCTTCTGAAAAACTGAAAATTGTATTTCAGAATAATTTAACCAATCTGTGAAAAGTTGCGATGTAGTTGGTGACGCTTTGTTTTAGAATGTACATATGTTCCTGGGTTCAGGTTATACATATATATATATATATATATATATATATATATATATATATATATGTATGTATGATTGGGTTGCATACGAAGTTTAGACACCCCATGGCTCTTCTAAGTTTACGCGTTACGTGACGCTTAATACCCGCCCGCCAAATATATGAGTTGCGCTGGCTCACATTCCTAGGACAGGATGACGACTCATGAATGCCCGACGCTGTGAACGAATTGGTCACCGTCGCCGTAGCACAATTCGTCGCGCAACGCACGCGTAATGCGGAGGTTGTGGGTTCCTCTCCCACCGGCGACTTATCCTTTCGTCCCCTTTATTCTTCCTTTGTCTTCATGCATTTGTGCCTCCAAATTCCAGCGTTAGTCAATTACTCCTATCATTCACCGCTGGTTGGCTTTATAATGCAACAAAAATTCGTTGTGTTCCTTTCCTTGATCATGTATTTATGCATGTGTGTACATATATACACATGCATAAATGCATACATGCATACCAATACATCCAGGCACATATATATATATATATATATATATATATATATATATATATATATATATATATATATATATATATATACATACACATAGTTGTGGCACGATTTATATAAGCTGTGGGGTGCTGGACCTTGATGGCACTGTCCTCAATAGTGGACGCCAATATACTTGGGCCTTTGGGAGAGGAACCCAATACCTCCGAATTAGGCATCCGTTGTAAAACTTCGGTATTTGAAGATCATTTAATTTTCAGAATTATGTTTCTTTTCTCTAAATGTACCTGCCCCAAGGAAGAAGAAACACTAAACGCACATTGGTTACACGAATTAAATATAATGAACGTCGTCTTACACTGTTATGTATGGTTTGCAGTGGTATGGAATAGCGCAAACGCCCTTAAAATGCTAATTGTATAATGCCTATTTGATCACATAGATGTTTTTGACAATTCATATTTTTTCTTTATTCCGATACTTCCGGCACAAAGAGCGGTTTTACGCCTACCGGTGGCTATAAATGTAGTTACGTGCCTATAAACTTCCGTAGGCTTTTATTTTACCTTGGTAGTTATGAAGGTATTAAACGATACGCTTCAATTATTGCCACCACCAGGCCCAGCCGAAAGCTAAACTCCTAGTGACTGTATAAGACCAGCACCTTGCCGATGGAGTCATGAGCCCAACGCAACAGAGTGTCTTCCAATCACCATTACGTACTCAAAGATCTCGTGAACCCAAAGGAATAGAATTGTCGACGAAGAAGAAGAAGAAAATAAACTTTAATAAAAAGAAGCGTCCGGCAGTTTTGGTTGTGGTGGCCTCAGGTGGCGGATCGAATTCCTTGGATTCGAGCGGCATCTTCGGCTTGCCGAACAACCCAGAGCTGGTCTTCCTGCTCCAAACTTTTGAAAGCCACCTCCCAGCCGCGGCGACATCAACGGAGAAGGTCTCCGGCTGCCCCCGCAGCCAGACGGCGTCGCGAAGGAGCGAGCTTGAGGCTTTCTGTTTTTCTGCTAACGGCCGCGGGTTTTGGACGCGTCGAGAACGGCGGCGGTTTCAGTACCGTTGTTGCCGGCACATTGCTAGAGCATGTGTCTCAGCGTTGCTCTCGGTCCACACTCTTTACACGCATCAGTTGGGTATAGTCCTAGGTAACACTGGTATAATTCGGCCGGGATAGGATAGGTGCGATGAAGTAATATTTAATAGAAAGCCCGACTAAGATGTTGAATAATAAAGGTTAATAAATAAGCATGCGAAGAGGGTGGATATAAACAATTCGGGCTTTTATGACGAAGCACAGTACATTTTTAATGCGATTATCTATCTATCTATCTATCTATCTATCTATCTATCTATCTATCTATCTATCTATCTATCTATCTATCTATCTATCTATCTATCTATCTATCTATCTATCTATCTATCTATCTATCTATCTATCTATCTATCTATCTATCTATCTATCTATCTATCTATCTATCTATCTATCTATCTATCTATCTATCTATCTATCTATCTATCTATCTATCTATCTATCTATCTATCTATCTATCTATCTATCTTAATACGCCAACGCAGTGACCCAAGTTTCCCTGCTTGGACCGCTAGGTATGTGCTCTGGTGGAGATGACGTCATGACCATCCCATCGTCGTCATTCCAACCTCGCGATTTGACTCTCGTCATGTCATGGCCGTCACGCCTTTTAGGTCGATCCAGTGGCCCAAGTCCTGTAATAGCTTCGGCCATAGATGTGTGTTCATGGTTGTGGCGCCTTTGTGGTCGCTGTGTCGTCGCCATTCCAGGTTTCGCATCCAACACTGTCATGCCGTCGTCGTGATGCCATCGTCATCATACAGTCATCATGCATACGCTGTCACCCTGCCGTTTTCATGACACCGTGGTCTTTCTATCGTTATCAGTCAAGCTTCGGGATAACACTCCCGCCATGACATAGTCGTCACACTTTCTGACACGACCAAGTGGCCTAAGTTGTCTAACAGTTTGGTCTGTACCCGCGGTCGTGATGCCATCGTGGTCATTGCATTGTCGGCATTCGAACTCTGCTATCAGACTGTCATGATGCCATAGTCGTCGTACAGTCATCAGGCATTCATCGTCGCACCGCCGTTGTAATGCCACCCTGTTCGTGGAATCGTCGTCATTCGAGTTTTGTGGGCTGGCACTCGTGATGTCATTGTCACGCCTACCCCGACCCAGTAATCGAAATCATCTAAGACCTTGGCCCACTTATTACGCACACGGGCTCTTTTAACACGCCGTGGTCCTTGCATCGTCATCATTCTAGCTTTGTGGCTCAATGGCTTTTTTGTTGAAGACAGCAGACGGAGCTATCACAAAACCGCGATCTTTGTCACTCAGTAACAGCCGAAGTTCATTGTCTCTAAAGAAAGATACTGTCCTTTTGATCACAGCTGTCGAAGACCCTTACCTTACCTGTTTGCGCACTCAAAGGCTGTGAAACGCGCCATTGCTTTGATGTGTTTAGAATCTTCCTTAATGTAATCTTGTCATCACTCTGCGAACATGAGCTTCATTGCACAGTTAAATAGGCTGCAGGCTGCTGGTTATCAAAGTGTGGTGGTGACGTCAGTCTCGGAGGTATTGCTTCAGAAACTGAAAGGGAAGCGGCACAAAAGTAACTGCATCACACAAAAGAGGCCTGAAGTTGTGCCGTATTGCCACAGAGTGGCTCACAATCTAAGGAATGTCGCCACTAGATACCGAATTCCGGTAGTGTTTTCCGCTCCTCAGAAACTGTCAATGTTGTGCAGCCGTATTTCTAAAACAAGTAAAAAACCTGATTGTGAAAAGAACCACGTGAAGTTTGTAGATTGCAGCGTCGGTATGGTTTATAAGATTCCCTTGTCATATGGCAAAATGTATGTAGGTCAGTCAGGCCACTGTGTTAAAGAGCGCCTTAGAGAACATGAGCGATCCATACCAACAGGCACAGGTTCCCATTTGGCTCAGCATTGTAAAACATGCAAGTGCAAACCCATGTTTCGTGATATCACGATTTTGAAAAAGCGCCGTGACACCACCGCCCAAGAGTTATCGGAAGCATTTTTCATTCAGTTATTGGGGTCACAGTGCATTAGTGTGCCTTCCTTAACCTTGTACAGCGCTGAATTTGGTTTCTTGGATTCTGTCGCATGAGTGCGCTCTTGGATCGGATGTTGGTGGCTCCTCCGCATGGAGCTCACTGCGCATGTTCCTCTGCTTTGAGCGGTCTGTAAAGGAGTGACGCAATAAAATGACGTCATTTGAGCGCAGCGCCTTGTCCTGGGGGCGGGGATTGGGGTGGGGGGAGTCGTCTTTCTTGTGTCAGTCGTTTTGCGCTAAACAAATATTCATGGGTTATATTATCTTCGCTTAAGCTCCTCTTGGCCCAGAGATTTGTGTTGTTCTATCCAAATATACAAGTGAAAACTTTGTTTTGTCTCTCACGATTTCCGAACAGAAATTTATCAACCTGCATTGAGAGAGAAAGTACTTACAAAGATAGCGTGCAGGGAACCTCGTGCTGAAGAAATTCATGGAAATCGCCAAATGGTATACATAGGAGACCATGTGCGATAAGTTCTCCAGAACTTGTTGTGACCGCTCAAGTTAACGGAGTGACGATGAAGTGCCAGTCAAGGCACCATTGCTTCGGGAATGATGAGCGTTTAGTGGAAAAACATTATTTCTTCAGTGCTCTCCCACGACAAGGAATTTTGATATACTCCTTACCTTGGATCACCAATGGTCTCGGTAATGCATCGGCAACCTTTGTATGTCCTCTACGCCTGTGAGAACCCCGATGAAAAACTGAAGTTTATTCATCTACTTCGCATTGCTTTTCTACTAGGCTTTACGAGTATACAGATATAAATGATGGCCCAATCATCGCTAAAGAGCGTGAACCTTGTGCGATAGAGCTTAGATCTAAAATGGCGTATGGGCGTCACTGCTGGCAAAGCTTCATTATGCGTAATTTCGTCATTCAGATACGCTTTCAGGAATGCATACAAATGATACAACATAACTGTTTGTTGCCCTCTTCATGATGCTTCTGTATCCCTTTGATTAAGCACTGCACCCATGCCGTTATAGGAAGTGTCCGTATTCATCCTGTAATCAGCGTAACAATGGGATCATACGGAATATTTCTCCCAAGCCTTTAATATAAAGCATATCACGTTTCTCTCTACGAGAACTGGCACATTCATCTCGGTAATTTCTGTTGGGCAATTTGTCTTCTCTCAATATCCATATAATGACCCGAAAATGCCCTACTAATCAAAGAAATACCCGCAAAAAGAGGTCATGTGCTTTCGGCATTGTGGACAGTGGTGCGGCTGCATGCATCGAGAATGCATTCCCACTGCAGAGTAGCATGAATACTCCTGCGTAGTTGTTGCAGAAGTCTCTTGATTTCATTAAAAGAGCTTTCTGTCACTAGAGATCGTCAGAACTCTTTCAAAATAGCAAATTATGCTTCGTGAACACTCTAAGTTGAACCCATGCTGAAAATTATGGAATGTTGACAGGAATACTTAACACATGGCCTTTAATAAAGGTTTGCTACCAGTACGTACAGTTAGGGCGATGACCAGCGAAGCGGTACTACTCATTTTTTCCCTTTAGAAGAAATCTTATAGCACGCATATTCACACAGCTGTGCAGACCCAATTTGAGTGCAATAATTCAAGGTACGATGCATGGCATTTAATTGTTGTTTATACCACGTCAAACGATCGGTACGTCCTAATATTCACAAGTATTTATTTTTAATGCTTCTGAAATACGCATGGGGGACTTTTTAGGTCTGCCGTCTGTTTGCACAAAACAGCCAACATAAGTATTACGTTGATTTATATATTTGTATTCGTTACCCTGCAGAGTTGAGCAATAGACTAGGGCATTGTAGGAAACGCTTCTATTATACCATACGTTCTGACTTCTTCAAGAAATCTTGTTCAAATGTAATTCATACCTCTAGAATATATACAACCACTACCGCTTATAACACGGTGCTCCCTTGTAATGGCCTAGAGTAATGCCTTTGCAATTAACTAGCAGTTATTAATCAGCCATCATAACAAGTGCACGTTTGTTTGCACTGTGAATCAGAATAGAAAACAAGCAATTTCATAAAAAACAATTCGTGTGATAAAGGCTTTTCTGTCTTCTTAGACGCATGCATGTTTGATTCGTGGTACCCGCCGCGGTTTCTTAGTGGCTCTCGTGTTGCGCTGCTAAGCGCGAGGACACGGAATCAAATCCTGGCCCCGGCGGCCGCATTTTGATGGGGGCGAAACGCAAAGGCACCCGTGTACTTAGACTTAGGTGCCCGGTAAAGAACCGCAGGGGGTGAAAATGAATCCGGAGGCGTTCCAAATATGGCGTGCCTCATGATAAGATTGCGGCTTTGGCACGTAAAACGCCATAATTATACACATATATATTGACTCGTGATAGGAACTTTCTGTGCCCGCTAGGGCGCTTTTTGCCTGATTTCAAGGTTATTTTGTGCCTACTTCTACATTGGAAGCATGTACATACTACGGTTTGTTGGACAGTCATGAGTAACGTTTTATTCCACCGGACTAAGACATAATTGAAGAAGTAAAAAACAAAACAAAAAAAGCCTCAGTGCACTTTTTGGTTGCACATCAGGAAACTGTATATGTAGCAGGAGCGTGTTCTGCGATTTCACTGTAATGATCACTACCTTAGCATGTTTCTAACTTGTGAAAGTTATATCCCATGACACCATATTTCTAGTTGAAGCCTCTTTGAGGGAATTTGATGAGTTATAGTAACAACTCGATCTTTCTTTATGCGCCTGTCGGAAAAATGTGGTTTTATGTGCTTGCCTTTCAAGTTGCTTACCAAACACACCACAACCATCGCAGCCAAATACATTGCACTTATATAAAGTGTTACGAGTAGCATTAAATTAAATGTAATAGTTAAATTAAAATTAGAAGTAGCAAATTAAATTTCATAGCATGACACAATGCCTATAGATGTACGACCTAAAACACCTATAATGCTTCGTGGTAGGCCGTGCTGCACAAAGCTTGTGACCAGAAGAACTATTTAGCTTTACTCCGTGGGCCTACAATCCATTGTAAATCACCTTGAGAAGTCGTGCTATGCAATACATCACCTAAATAGGAATAATTTATATCAGCCGCCTTCCCCGCTAGCAATTCATATTCTCAGGGACCATGGCCTTACATATCGCAGCTACAAAAGGCCACAAAAGCGCTGCTGCGATATTTGAAAGATACAGGATTCAGTCAGCGTCTGTAATCCGGACTGAGTGATTGACCGATATCCCCGGTGGACTTTCTCTTCTTTCTTTAGTCTTTCCGTCCCCGTTTCCCTTTCCCCAGTGTAGGGTAGCCAACCGGGCTCAGTCCTGGTTAACCTCCCTACCTTTCATTTATCATTTGCTCTGTCTCTCTCTCTCTCTCTCTTTCTCTCATATTCTCAGGTGCATTTCGGAAGTTTGTAAGCGTGTAAACGGCGTAAACTGCCTGTGTAAGCGTGTAACCTGCGTGCATGTTCAACATAACCGTATATCGACCACATAATATGCTAGGACGAAGGTACAAGTTGTGCTCCAGCTTCCCCGCACTCGGTTCTAGATTCCTGGAAACTACCAGCACAGGTGTTCTCGAACCGCCACGGGCGGTTCTTTTTTTCTCTTTCCGAGTTCCGCCACGCAGAGTACAACATATAGATCATGTGCGCTACGGCACAAAGATTTTGCGCGATTGCATGGCATTTGGGACTGAACGACAAATGCGAATAATGTTTCGCCGCATTGCACAACTTCCTGCAACTTCGTGCCCAGAATTTCGTGCATAGTCGCTTGGACAGAACACGCTAAGCAGAAAAGACTATGACGCTTCGCTACAAAAACTCAACTACCATTTTTTCAGTCGTGGTGTCTCCATATGGAGACGGGCCTTCATTTTCCTTTTGAATGTTCGAACTAGGATGAATATAAAGTCATAAAAATGAGGCAATATGTAAACGTAACCCCCCGTTAACCTTCCAAATTCTTCCAAGTCCACGTCTCTGAATACCTCCTGTAAACACGCTTTGAATAGCATTGGAGAGATCGTATTTCCCTGCCTGACGCCCTTCTTTATTGGGATTTTGTTGCTTTCTTTATGGAGGACTATGGTGGCTGTGGAGCCGCTATAGATATCTTTCAGTATTTTTACATACGGCTTGTTTATACCCTGATGCCGTAATGCCTGCATGACTGCTGATGTTTCGACTGACTCAAATTCTTTCTTGTAATCAATCAAAGCCATATATAAGGGTTGGTTATATTCCACACATTTCTCTATCACCTGATTGATAGTGTGAATGTGTGCTATTATTGAGTTGCCTTTGATAAGTAATAAGTAAATAAGGTACATACAGGTAATTACAGATATACGTGCTATTCCAAGTGCCTTACACTATTTTTCTACATGGTCGCCATACAGCTTCAGACAGTTGTCCCATTGAAGCACACAACTTTATATGCCCGAGTCTTCAATCAGCGACGCACGCGGCCTCACCGAACGCTTATTGTCTTGCAAGTATTCACGCCCGTTTACGAACTCACGACACCGCCGCTTCACATTTCTCAAAGCGAGACACCTTTCTCCATGCTTGGGTTGCATTTGTCTGTGGATTTCGATGGGCGTTCGTCCCTTGCTCCATAGCGAATGAACGACACTTCGTTGCTCGTACACCGTGGACGCGTGAAGCACAACCGACATCTTCAACACCCGACAGCAGCGCCGCGCCGCAGAGCTACAAGCAGATAAGGCAAGGCTGGTCCAAGAAAAGTGCACCGCCATGAATATATATGTTGACTTCACATTTACGCCCCTGATATGGCAAAAAAATAGGAGCAAGAATTCTCTGATTTGCCCTCAGGTGCGTTTTTTTCTATAGGGGAGATGGCGCAAGGCGGGTGGACGAGACAACGACCCAGGATGAGTTAGTGGTGTTAGGGCTTTTGACGTCGCGTGAAGATTGGAGTCGCGGTTGGTATTAGCTAAGAAACAGCCTACACCAGAATTTGAGGGACAACAAGCCATTAAAACAAAATATTGTAATGCCCCCCGAAACATGAACAACATCCTACGAAAATACCACCGGATATCGTCAAGTAAGCAGCGTCCGAGAAAAACATTCCCGGAGGTACCACGGATGACCTATCGCCACCACAGAAACCTTAAACCCATGTTGGTGTAGGCCAAAACGGTAAAGCATCGTCACCGCAAATCTCGGGAAATTTGCGTGTTGATTGCGTCATGTAAGTATACATGGCAAGGAGGTTGGACCTGGGCAGAGAACCTTCGGCATCAAACGGTTTTGAATGACTAAACGGGGTGGACACAAAGTCAAAATCCGCTAAACTGGCCCTGTCGGAGTAGTGGCCGTGGTCTGAAGTGGGTGGCCAAAATTATCGCTTTGGGTGCTAGCGTGATGGTTGTGCGCGAAACAGACAGGTGTTCCGGTTCGACAGAAGCCTGTAGTGCAGATAATAGTGCTGAACGTGCAGTAAACGTAATCCAACCTTAATCTCTCATCGCACGCGTACGAACGCCGATGCTTTTCCGTGTATCTCATCTGGTACATCATCGAGGTATGACGCCATCGAATGGCGCTAGCGTTGTGCTACGCCTGGTATCTGCGAGGGTGCTGTTGCTGTGGCGCAGCTGCGGTAGTCACATGTGTTGCGCCATGCGATGTCATGTACGCGTCTGATGGGGGTACGATATGGCGCAACGTCCAAACAGCGCCAGCTGCTGCTGTACGATGAAGGAACAGGAAATGTCTGCCCGTTTTGAATTCGCTTCAATGTAACGCAGACTGAACGCAGCAGCTGCAACGAGAGAAGAATGTGAAAAACCGGTGCGCTCTCCCGTCTATATGCAACCTCCTTCTAAGCGCCGTGACTCACGCTAGAAAGCCATAGCACTAACTGTGATTAAAATTCCCCACTTTTAGTTCTCAGCCTGCGGTAGAATGGCACATTGCACGGGCATATCTGTCCTCGCTCGCTACATGCGACGACTGTACTTCACATCTAGGATGCAACCTGCGGAAGCTGCAGTTACTTAGCACAGACCTAAGATTGTGTACAGTGTAAACGCCCTCACAATAAACTGAAACACGAGCGTAGTCTACTTATAGAGTGAAATTTCCTCTCTCCGTAAAATTGGCAACCCGAACTGCAAACAAACAAATCCTTTTAAGTGCACTTAAGTGGACATTCTACGTGCAATTGTTGTGAAGGTAAATTCTGAGATTTGAGGAGTCTGAAGCATAGATTCTGGGTCCCTGATTGAGGTTGCCGTCCTTAATGCAGGTGAAGACGGAAACAAAATAATGCATTCGAGTTCCTTCAAATTTTTGGCGTTTGAATTTATGAGCACTGTAAGTAAATCCTATTGCTATGCATGACCAGATCTTGTGCACATGTTAGTTACAGCAATAAAAGGAGTATCGCCACATCACCTATGCTGTTGTAAAGGCATCCTCGTCACCGCCAGCAACGTGTTCACACGTGCTAACAGAACCGCGGCAGTCACCTGCCGATGGGGCGGGGGGGGGAGGGGGTGGGTGGGAAATTCGTGGCATGGCTTAGCTATAATGACTATTGCGTTTGGAAACCAGGCAGGTGGCGGAGACTGCATAGCTGTCATTGCTATCGAAGTTGTTGTGGGGTATGTGTGCACGCTTTCGCACATCGACAGGCACCGAACAAAATACGAGGTTTCTAGCAATCCCTCAGCAAGGTATTGCATTAATACGGAGAGTCATGGTCGTGAAGCAGTGAACCACGTGGCTTGTGCACCGGTTTGTGACAGCTGTGGTTAGCACGCAATGCCCCCAATGCCATGTGCTCTGCTAGTCTATCTTTTTTTTTCGTGGGTGAAATAACTGCTGTCTGTTTTCCAGATCAGGTTAGGCTGCGTTATGGCAAACTAAAATATTTCTAAGTTAGCATGTCTCAGTCTCTATCCTTGCTGTGCCAGATAACTGTGGGAAGGCAGCTCACAGGCATCTGCTTTAAACGCAACATATCATGTTGGACAGCCATATAACGAATGACATGACGGTTTGAGGCAGCGATGTGCCTGCCCATCTCACTGGTGTGCTGCGTGTGGTGTGAGTGGGCTATCAATGAATCACGGTAAGAGGGCTATGAATGTCATCAGGACGAAAGGGGCACGAGTAAGCGAAAATGAGTCAACGCATCCCAAAAATAATAGAACAAGAAGCTAGCCATTAGGCACATCGCCGGATTAAAGTGTGCATGAATGTGTCTCATTGCCTGCATTCATGTAGTTTGCACCTTGAAATACAACGGTTCTAAGTATGTCCTGCATCCGCCGCCTCTTTCGGGATCGTGCCCCTATTGCGCACAAGGTGTAGTACCGATATCGGTATACGTTGGACATCGTACCGTGAGACACAGATTGTTGGTGATAAGCCAAAAGCTGTGCCTCACGGTACATTATTTTTGATCAGTGTACATGGTGTATGCCAAATTGATTTGCTTGTGTATTTTAGACAATAACAAACTTAAGAGTGAAACCTTTGTCCTTCTGAGGCGTTTAACGGCATTAACTTCGTCACGTTTAGGACCGAGTACTCGGAATCCGTGCGTCAGTTGTCACAATTTTGTCATGGTTTATAAACATAAAAGCGTTGGGGATATCTTGTTTTGACTGCTCGTGCTACGAAGAACCATCAAAAGAAATCATAGGTCCTTATGCTTTGTTGTAGTCTCCTGGGGTAGATTTGTAATGTCCTCTGCTCTAAAGAGAATTTGTTTTAACAGTCGTTTAAGATATTTTTAAATTTTTTCTCTCTTACCTTCCACCTTCAGGTACTGAATTTGAGGTTTCCGTGAAGATATGACCTAGTATGGAACATTACAAAGAAATAAAGTTTTATTGCGACATCAGTTGTGTACTCAAAACTGGATTTTTCTTCTGCTTCTGTCTGTTCGTCCATTGCGTTAAGGTCATGGCGACCGTAGTCATCATCAACGTGCTTCTTTTTTTCCTTATTTTTTTTTGTCGCCGTCGCCAGCTTGGCCATCGCCAAAAGACGAAATCAAAAAATGCAGCAGGCTCATCTTACCTTGCAGAATCGGGATCCGATTTCTAGCGAAGCTGTTTCTCTTGAGCAGTTGTAACTACAATCTAAGCTCCCCGGGAATGTAAATAATATACTTTAACATGATGTCCGTAAATGACTGGTTTTTTGAAACCTTGCGCACACATATGCTTCAGTTCACTTGCTAAAAAACTATTTCCATTCTCATTAAGGAAGCCGATAAGGGTGAAAGTATAGTTATTTGGCCAGTAGATAAGTACATGCGCGAGGCTTAGCTATAGCTAACAGCCCTGAACACTAGCGTAAGCTAAATAACAACCCGACATTACGTACGCAGTAACAGTCGCCAACAGGCTGAAATTACTTTTCGCAGATGAATTGCTAACACCGTCAGAATTCAATTTCTTAAACCAAGAAACGAAACTGCAGGATGATTCTACTTCCTTCGGAAAACTCAAAATTTCACCCAATTAACTACAGGTAGCTAATATCCCCGGGCGTCACCATAGTATGAAGAAACAACATCCCGATGGAGAGCCTCTGCACATCTTTTACCCATTTCCTTGATGATTTACCCAATACGCTTCCATAGTAATCGCTAAAAGCTGCAACTTAAGCCTGAAATTCTCAGATTAACAAAGCGAGCACAAGGTTAGAGCAGCTGTTCTCACCCTCTTCTAGTGTTTCTCATCGGTTTGAATTTCTATCTCTCGCATTCCCCGTTTTCTCTCATAATAACAAAGGCAGAAAGACACGTTGTGCCGCCAGCTAAGCCCGATTAATAGGCACACGTATTCTTTCGTTTCCGGTTGTTTCCTCCCCTTCCCGTGCCACTCAATTTAATAGTTTCTCGGGTGCTTTTGCGCATAAACAATACGAGCCCTTTTCCGAGGTACACCTGCCCCATCGGGATTCTTCTTCCATTTCCCTCCCATTTTATTCATCTGTTCTTTCCCCTTTTATGCCTTTTTCAAGCGCTACCGCCACATTTCATCGCCCAAAAAGTCAGCATGTTTCTTTCCGTGCCTCAGCCCCACAGGGTCGCGTAACTTCTGTATACCGCCGCGATGCCTGCGCCGAACCACTGATGGTAACTTCGCTTGAAAGATCAGGCCGATCCCTTCAGGTCAAGGTCCGTCCTTTTCCCTAGACTCCATGTTGCCATCTGAATACCTTAAAAAAAGTCGTAGTTTCACCCCAACAGCTAAGCGTCGATTGCGATAGCAATTTAACACACAGCTATACAAAGTAAGGATAGTAGTTTTATCGGCTGTATGGACTCCAAGGCATTCGCTTACTAGATGAATTAACAAGCATGGTGTCAGCGAGCACAAGCAAGCATGAACACATTACACTCGATGAGCGCGAACACTGGCTCTCGGAAGGCTTGTGTGAGCAAGCGCGGCAACAGCGGCGAGCAAAGTGACCTTCACGATGTCTATCGGTTGAACGCAAGAGTGGTGAGAACACAGCGTGCACAATGGTATGAGCCGTCTGCAGATCACTTTAAAGATACGGTGCGCGCGACTGCTCGTGGCCGTGCAAAATACGCACTTGTTGGCAGAGTCCACGCCAACCCCTTCCCTCCCATGTTGCCTCCCCGCTCTCCTCTATATATTCGCGCGAGATTGAGGCGTGATCGTCAGTTTCCCTTGCGCCCGGCCGCGAAACGCGCAGTTGCTGCCGGAGCGGCCGGAGCACAACGCCGCCCCTTTCCCTCCCTCCCATCCCGCAACGGCCTTTCCACGGACGGAAGGCAGCGCGTTTGCTCTCCCTTTTCCTCATTCGCGCGTGCCAGATCGAGTCATGATCGCTGGCTTGCCTCACGGGGTTTCACTCGCATAAGCAGCATACGACGCGCTGTGACGGTGTTATGGCCCTTGCACTTTATACGGAACATCACCGCGGCGGCGACGGCAACAGCAGAAAAGCGCCTTGGGTGTCCATAGAATTGCCATTGCAATGAAAGTTCCCAGCACACTGCCTAGAGCGTTACGCAAGGCATTATTTCATCATATGACCTTTTGTTACTCCTGCACTGACTAGCTGACCGGCCCATCCAAAAGGACAAACGCACCCCAGCTTCGAAAACTACAGTTTCCGTTCAGCTCTCTAAAGGCTTCCCCCTCCCGACAACCTCCCCAAGCCAAGGCTTTTTTTTGTCTTCTGCCGCCTTCTCACTCTCTGGCTCTTTTCTCAACGTTTTATAAAGCATGGGCCACGCACTGAAACTTTCACCTTCCGCGAAACTATCGCCTTGGACATGCCTCCGCCAACGGTGCACCCGGATTGGCTATTTTAGCAAAACTGGGAAATAAACAGCGCTATGTAGTAGTTCCAGTTTTTGTCATTTTAACGTCATGGAGGCGATGGGTGCTCTCGACATACCTTGAATTAACGAGCACAAATTTTGGCGTTCGGTTGTTGGTGGAGTGTAGTAGAGATAAGGGAGGTGGTAGCACAGAGTAGTCTTTTTGGTGGGGTCTAACACGCGTTGTTTCGCGCTGATATTTGTTGATTATTGGTGGTGTTCTCTTATAATATCACCAAAATTCTGCTTCTGCACGTGAGCTGTATCGCAATTTATGCATTAAAATAAAACATTTAACACTTTTTTGCAATTTATTTTACCTAAAACGGCCGTAGCCAACCGTAGTCAGTGCGCAAAACCCGTACTGCGGCCACTACATTCTAAAAGAACACCCCCGAGCCGCTCTGCACTCGCACGGTGAGCTCTCTAATGCGATGTGAAATGTTCGAGAGCGCGTGTGGGTAGTGCAATAAATCAAGCAGTTGCTTGATTTACTTGCTTGATTTATTTGCTTGATCCAGCTCTTAATTATCACTTAGTGTGAATTTGGTTGCGCTCACACTTCTAGCAAGGCAGCAGTAAAAGCTTTGCACTTTTCTTAAAACACGCTTGTAACACACCGGATCACCTTAATGCAGAATTTACTGCAAAGGTCGTTACTAGTGCACACACGTTCAACATGGCCTACGCATCACTCAGAACGGGGACATAATTTTAAATAAATATAAATAATACACCTTGTTCGTTCCACCGAGGACGTTGGGTGAACCTACGACGAACTTGGTATAACACACAAAAAACCAGAAGAAACGACAATTCGGCAATTACTAAATGCCTTTGCTCAGGTCACGAACGATTAAATTCCGCCACACAACGCACTAAACATGACGCCTACATCCCCGAAATATTATTTTGTTAAGTTTCCCCCTTCTCCCCTGTCCGGAAACTTCTCCGTAGAGGCCCCGTTGGAGCGCTCCTCCCCCCACATCGCCCCCCCCCTCTCCCGAGCCTCCATCTCGATGCTGACCAACTTCCGTCCACCTCTTACTGATACGTCCGTTCAAAGCTTATGTCATCAACCTGTGAGGTGTCTCTAACTTTTCAGATGTTCTTTTTCTTTCAGTGTGAGAGGATAGGATAGGAATAAACTTTATTTGTCCAATGGTTATTGATGTTGGTGCCCGGGACTAGGCTGCCAGGGGTCCATCGCCCGAGGAAAATTTTTCGAAATCCTCGGCAACGGCCCTGGCCCGCTGGACGGCCCACTTTTGGTCTTCGGGTGCCTCGCTGAGAAGGATGGCTCGCCATCTATCAGCGAGGCGCCTCGCTTCAGAGGGTTCTGCTGATGTATTCCCCCTTCCTCTTTGTCCTTGTTCCCCGTGGCGTTGGCATTCCCAAAGCACGTGGGCCATATCGGCCCGTTCGTGCTCGCACCACGGGCAGCCGGTAGACGGGTGCAGCGCGGGCCACACGTGGTGCAGGTGGTAGGGGTTGGTGAAAGTGCCCGTCTGCAACCGTCTCAGGTCGACCACCTGGGACCTGTCTAGGCGCCCGTGGGGTTGTCGATATTTTCTTCGTTCTCTCCTATAGTGACCAAGCACCTCTCTGTACGTTGCCGGAAACTCTTTAACATCGCAGTCGGCGTCCGCGTGATCCCCAGCTCCATCCACCGCGATTTGTGTTGTATTGGTAACGACAGCGGCCGCGCCAGACGGGGTGGCCGCCACCGTCGCAGTCACTCCTCCGCTAGGGTACCGCACAACAACGGCAGCGGCTGCCCTCTGGGCGACCGTGTCGCGGCGGGTAAGTTGCCTCGCGGCGAGGTGGGCGCGCTTGTTGTGGTTGGGGGAGCGTCGGTGCGTCTTCGACCGTTAGCATTGTTGGTGTCATTATTGTCGTGGCTGTTGTTGTGGTTACTGCCAAGCTCCCCGACGAGCGCGGGGAACCACTTAAGGGACTTGTTTGTAATCGTGCCAGATCCGAAGTCCCCGGCCCGGGCGTTTACCATGCGCGCCACCTCCGCGGACACCGAACCTTTGGTGTAGTTCCGAATGGCTGATTTGGAGTCGCTGATGATCAGGTTATCCTCCGCACCTCCGTGGAGTACCGCGAGCGCTATGGCCATCTCTTCCGCTGCCGTGACTCGGATCGTTCCCCTTGTATCTGCGACTGCCATGGAGAAGGCGGGCGCCGCCACCGTCGGCCGGCCGTGTTGATGTTGCCGTTGTTGCTGCTGCCGTTTTTGTCGTTGTAGCAGAAGTGATGGTGGTGCAGGTAACTGTGGTTCGTCCCGCACATTCACTTGTAGCGGCGTCGGTGGTCGACGTTCGTCGTCGCCATCAGAGTCGCCGACTGACCGCGGGTACATGGCTGCATCGACGAAGAAGACGCCTTCTTGTCTTCCATGCTTCTCGAGGATTGCTGCCGCCCTGCGTATACGTCTTTGCACGTCATGCACCGGGTGCATATTCTTGGGCATGGTTTCCGTCTGTATGGCGTCCAAGACTTCCGGTAACAGTGATTCCTTCAGTCCACGCGCCTCGTGATATCGAAACCCGAGCAAGTCTAGGATTCGTCTTCCCGTTACGGTGCTCGACAACCTCTCCATTTGCGCGATTCTCTGCGCCTCGGCGATCTCCTCTAGCGTGTTGTGTACGCCCAACTCGAGGAGCTTGTGGGTTGGCGTGTACTTGGGTACTCCCAGGGCGGTCTTGAACGCCCTGCGGATCGCGACGTTCAGCTTGTCGGTTTCGCTCCTGTTCCAGTCGGCGTACGTGGTGACGTACGCTATGTGGCTCAGCGCGTACGCCTGTATCAGCCTCGTAACGTTGTGGTCCTTCATTCTTTTCCTCTTGTTCGCGACCCGTCGCAGGAGGTGTATGTCGGTGGCCACTTTCTTCTGCAACCGGGCAACCAGCTCGCGGATGGCACCGTTTCCTTCCAGCCACAGGTCGAGCACTCGCAACTTGGACACCGTCGGTATTCGGGTCCCCTCCCTCGTCGTGACGCGGACGCCCAAGCGACGGGCGTCTAGCACGGCCTGCGGAAGGGGTGGTTTCTTACGCACCCTGTAGGGCAGGATCTCCGACTTGTCGGGTGCACAGCAATCAGTTAAGGAGAGCACAGCAATGAGCGGGATCCCCGACCTGGTCAGCACGGTTGCAGGACACCCGGTCGCCAGTCATCGGGCCTCGAACGGCCATTCTGCGAGATGCCGTTCGAGACGTCAGCTCGCTCTGACGCTCTGCGCGCTCTGCACGCCGTTTCCTTGCTGGTGGAACGGGGTGTTATTCCGCAATCACCATCACCAATTCTCTCCTTGTTGTCCCCATTACACAATCATCAATCCACGCTGGTCTTGTCACCGCCACACGCCACATCCACATCATCATCACAAGTAGTGACGCCAGAAAGTGCACTGCCCCGTGACTGAGCGCCTATTAAACAACCAACTTATTCAGGAAGGCTTTGTCTTTCATTTACTTCACTGGAAGTTAACTCTCCATTCAATTTTTTACAGCCAATATTTCACAGATAGCGTTTCACAACTAAATTTAAATAAAACGTTTGGTATGCATATGCACAACTGGTGTAAACCCCTGTAAGCGCAACCAAAGACGCGAGCTTTGTGTGCAATTTATCTCGGTCTCAGAAGCCAGGTGAGATTTTATGGAAATGATGAGACTTCATCAATGCTATTCTAGTCTATGCTGATCAAGGGAACAGCATGTGCGCACGCTAATAGTTTGAACTTGTTGCCCGAATTCCCAATTATTGAATATCACGACACTGAAGAAAGCTTACTAACAATGGCTAAAAATTGTGGGCAATAACAGAAGCCGCGATAATTGGAAGTGCTCTTTAAAATAAGGAAGAAAAGGCAAGTGTAGCACATGCGAGCGACTTTGTAAGCAACCATGCCTCCATTTAAGCGTTCTGAAATTCGATAAAGGAAGGCATGCTTGACTCAACCAAACGCGTTCCCTAAGTTAACCTTAGGCAAGGAAAAGTAGCCACAGTGGCAAGTGGAATACAGAAAAGCTGTGCGGATTAGGCGTCTGTCGGTTTGTATCGAATGACCTTTGAATCCGCACGTCTGATGTGGTGCAATAGGTTATGACATTTCCAAGTGGAATTTATTAGAGAAAACTTTAGCAAAAAATTGCCGCAAAACTTATCTCACGATGACTGCCGCTTTTAATGCAATTAGCAATGGATCAAAGCAAAGTAATGACACACCGTATTTCGGAAGTCGCGTTTATTTAACATCTATGGTGGTAGTTCTGAAACTTCCGTTGCTTCGGCCTTAAGCGACATACTTCAGTATTGTCCAACTATGCTATATCCCTCTCTTGTCAAGGTCGCCCATGAGCATGGTGACATGACAACGACTGCATGAAGACGATACAATGACGACGACGAACGACAACGATGGCATGACAAGAATGAGACGATGATTCCTAAACGACGATCATGATATAACGACGACAGCTTGATGATGATACGGGAACAGCGCAATAATGTCTGGTATACGTTACGTCGACGGTATGATGACAACCATTGGCAAGCAAGAATGACGACGACGCGACCTCAACGGCATGACTACGAGGTTATAATGGTGGATGCATAATAGCGACTGTTTGAAGGTTGTTTGACATGGTAGCGTCAAAAATTGATGCAGACGCTCGCGTCCCAATGCTATTTTAGGGGGCTCATTTCAAACGATTGCGATTTCAACGCGACCGGTGTGATGACCAGGGTTGCTTGCTGTCAGTTTTTGTGGAACACGCTGTATAATTCTTTTAATGTAATGGAAAAAAAAACCTGTACGTTGTAATATTTTTGACTTGTGCAAAGGAATACGCGTGCTTGGTCTCATCAAAATATTTTGAAGTTCTGAAGTTTCATTTAGTTTTGCATTACGCAATGGCAGTTTCGCAAGTTCAGTGCGAGGAGACGTGGCGTACGTAAGCAGCTGAATGTAGCTGGTTGGTCAGCGCTGTATGTTGTCTCATGTGGCTCCGGTGTCCGTATCGTTGTGTCTGCTCTACAACAAATTATGAGATGTGGTATGAACAAGCCCATAAAACTACACTCACCATAAATGCAGTGTTGGAGCTTCCACTGCAGCGAAGTCTTTGTGTCAGCCCAACGAGACCCAAGCTCTACCCAAGCTCAGCGCTACCCAAGCTACCCAAGCTCAGCGTCAGCTTTGGTATAGTCCTCGTGATTGCGCATAAGCGGTGCCTGCAGCAAACGCAGCAAGAAACAGCAGTCCGAAAGCCACGCCTCTCCCTGAAGCAAGCCGCAAGTGATCTGTGTGTGATTACTTAACGTGAAATGAAAATCGTGTCATAGAATTCAACCTTAGCGCTAGCCTGGTTTTTCTATCGCGGGGTGGGCTCTGAATAAATAAATAAATAAATAAATAAATAAATAAATAAATAAATAAATAAATAAATACAGGCTCAACAGCTGCCACATCAATTTTTTAGCAGCTTCTGTCACTTGTGCAGAAGCCTGTATGTGTAACAACAGAATTGTAAAAGACATACCTGTCGTATACTTTGCTGTCATGTGTCTCGCGCTGTTCGCATACTGCGAATCTCCAATAAGTAGGCCATAACAATACGTGCTATGCATAATTAAAAAAAACTAGACCTATGGAAGCGCAGTTACCATAGCGTTTTTCACCTTTCTGCACAGCCTCGCACGGCGTCGATTTCTGTCGCCAGTCGTCGAAGACATCCTCCGCTCCTGCTCCACTAAGCACAAGTTCAGCACGTCCTCACGTACAACGGCCTCAAGGAGTGCCTCAACCAGACCATCACAGACATGCTATCCAACTACGTCGCGACTGACCACAACGACTGAGATCTTCACTTACCATATGTGACGTTCGCGTATAATTCATCGCGTCACGACACCGCCATTCATCATTCTACCTCCTATATGGCCGAGAACCCGCGTTGCCCTTAGACACTTTGTTGCCCTCGGCCACACGTTCAGCCACTGAACACGCCCGCGACGCGATCGCACACGCCCACCACGCGCGCCAGCTCGCCCGCACCCATCTCGAGGCGTCGCAGGAGGATCAGAGACGCCTCTATGATTGCCACCATCGCGACGTGCACTTTACTCCGGGTTCTCTGGTGCTTCTCTGGTCCCCCATTCGACGTGTGGGCCTGTCCGAAAAGCTGCTGTCGCGCTACACTGGCCCATACCGTGTGGTGCGACAAGTGACCGATGTCACGTATGAAGTCATACCCGCCAACCTCTCAGCGTCATCGTCGGCTCGAAGTGACATCGTTCACGTGGCGATACTAAAGCCCTACCACACACCTTTCGCCGCGGATGTGTAGATTAAGCACCGGGACGGTGCTTCTACTGCCGGGGGTGTTGCTACGGAACAGCCGCCACAGTGTGGCTGCACTGAGGAGAAAGAAGAAGACGTGGCCCCGCTTGATAAAGCGTCGCCATCTTTGCCACCTTTGGTCTACGTGTAAATATATTGTGAATAGACTTGTGCATCAGCTACACGTAACAATATCACTGAGGGCTGTTCTTTCTTCGCAATAAACAAGTCTTGCTTTGACCATTGCAATGTGTTGAAGGGAGGACTTGCGCGCAATTATTCTATCACTCCGGCACAGAATACTCATGCATGCTTCTTTTGGTGTATACACTGTCAGTAATTGAACGGCCGTATCAAAGCTGGAAAAAATTACCTCTGCGCTGAAGGAAAGTTTCATTACCGCCAAAAAACTTATTAAATGCAATCATCTTTCTCGTTGTTTGCGTTGTGATATCGAAGACGATGAGCATATTCTCGTTCTAGCTTTCACTATTTACAGTGGCAATAACGTGCTTGGGCCAAACAGCTCTGCGGCCAGTAGAGCAAGGCAATGCACCACCTCTGCTCTGTTTTTAAAGCGTAGCTTTCTTTGCCACTTCCTTCGACTTTCCCACTGCTGCTGCTGCTGTAAGCTGCTGTCTTGCACACCGCCTCGGAGGTGGTTCACTCTGTGTACATAAATGACAAGCGCGAGTAAGAGAGGAAAAGCGAAGGAAGAAACTCGTTTTCACCCCACTGCGTCGAATGTGCCTAATGCTCTCTAGAGTTCCCTGGCCGTCGCCAAATTAGCCGCTTGATAGCTGTAATTATCTGCGACTCCGCTAAGAAGGATTGTAGAAACTGCATAGCTTCCCTATCTACTAATGTGTGAAGCCAGAGGGGACGCATATAGAACTGTAAAGAAAAGAAGAGGGGGAGAAGAAGAACAGGGAGAAGAGGCAGTTCCCATATAATAGAGGAGGGGGGCGGCGACGTGAGAAGGCAAAGAAACCCCACTATTATAGGACAGTGGTTGCGGGGAAATAGGATAAGCTTAAGTTCGAGGTATGGTACAGTACGTTGCTGCTATTTCTGAAAAATAAGCGCTATGCAAATATTTCAAGCCGGCAACTTACGTAGGGCGCACCGAAGCAGAGCCGCATTAATGAAAGTGCACCACAGAGTCCAGGGTGAAACTACGGAAGCGGTCCACCGTCAAATCAACACGTCTGTGCCCGCCGCGTTAACTTTATGGCTGTGGTGTTGCTAGAAGTCGCGGTTTGATCCCAATCGCGGCAGCCGCATTTCGACGGGGGCGAAATAGAAAACGCACTGGCACTTACATTCTGGGACACGTTAAAGAACATGATGGTGTCAAAATTAATCCGGAGTCTATCAGTACAGCTTGCCCACTGATCTAAGTCGGGTTTTGGCACTTACAGCCCCATAATCCAATGCTAGTTTAATACCTATGCCACAATGCGATGTGCCACGTGAGAAAATGACAGCGCTCAACCCTCTCAGAGGTTATCAAATATGGAGCACAACAACACCTCAAGCAAACACCTCTCCCTCGCTGTTCTGTGTACTACGCGGACAAACGGCAGGTAATGTTCAACATCAACTTACCACTTTCGCGCTAGCCTAAACGTTGAAGAAATTAAGCTTTGGCAGTAAAAATTACCACTAATTATCGCCAATCTAAGCATCCAGCATAGAAAGCTTCGCTTATATCGATTCCCACAGTGTGTGGGATCTGCGTAGTTTTTTTTCTTACGTTATTTATTCTTACTTGCCATACGTTCTCCTAGAGATGTCGCCGGGCAAATGTTTCTCGCCATTTAGTATCAGCAACTTCGGATGTCTGCTAATGAGCCTATGTATGTGCGTTTATGTTTGCCTCTTTCGTGCGCGTTTTTGGTGCGATTGAACCTGTTCCTAAAGATGAAATACCAACGTGCCCAGGCTGCCACAGCAGTCCCCATATCTGTATTTTATTACATGCTGAGATTCATTTCACGAAAACGGAGCATCTCTGCCGCGAACATTAAAACGAAAATAATTAGTATCCTTTTCACTAAAGTACCATCACAAATTTACTAAATTTTCGTATAAATAGTTATTAGGCATAATGTAGCAATGCTTTGGGATAAAAGTTATACCGTACCAAGAAAACACACTATACTGCCGCTTCTGCTATGGGTTGTATTACGGGAATTCCGGCGAAATGACCGCCTTCCTAGTCTTTTTTTTGTTGTGCGCTATTGAATAGAGCTACCCACCTTAATTCAAATATATGATTTAAAGATGCGCTGGTTTCTACGCACAGCAGAAATTCTCTAGTTATTGCACGACTGACGTGTTCTGGAGCATATGGCTGAATACAAGCAGGCAAATACAAAGGAAATGAACGACGTGGCTGAGTGGTGGGGGGGGGGGGAGGGTTACGCATGAAAACGGCAAGTGGATAAATGTACAGCTGTTAAGGAAGTGGCTCTGGAATGATAGCGGTTGCACTGTAGTTGAGCTAGCACGACTATACGTATGCTACCATGCATGACTATTGGTATCCCACACAAAAAAAAAGGCAGTTGCTGGGGTGGACGCGTTGCCAAGGAGAAGCGGAATATTTCATGACAGCTGGGTTGCGGGCTTCAGTAGAGTGTTCTAGAACATTTGTAATGAATGAGTAAACCCACGTCATAGAGTAATGTTAAAATAAAAAAAAAACGAATATGAATGTTCATGAAAAAATGTGCACCAACACGCTTACCTAAAAAACGCATAAATATGAAACTTTCGGCACATGTGACTTGTACATGAGCCCATGAGTAACGGCTGTGTTATACTACTATCTGCCAACTCCATTTTATGTTATATAGCAACGAGGAATGATTTCTCAAGCTTGCAAGTCTTCAAGTTGTTTAATAATGGTTGGGGCTCGTGAGTGGAAATATAAGTATATGACATTCTGCGCAATTATTAAAACATACTTTTTCATTAGGAAGTGAAGTTCTCACCAGGCCTGAAGCGCCATTGATTCGTTAGGAGGACTCTTCAATCAATCAATATAGGAATTCCCGAAGGAGATCGCCCAGTGTGTATCTCGATGTTGTACCGGGTTAGCAATATAATATAGTCCCAGTAACAAGCCAATCAGATGTCGAACGATTGCTGGTTTGATTCAATTTGAAGAAATTCTGTGCCCCGTTGCTTTACTGCATCTGCGGTAACTATTGAATTACTGAACTAAATGCCACAACCGAATTACCTAAGCAGAGAGCGCATTGACTTCACTTCTTATTAGGTGAAGAAGAAAAAAAGTTAGAGTAAAACAATGTTCCCTTGCGAAAGCTTTTAGCGGTTCACAGTAGTGAGAGCTAATAATTTCAAATTAATTCCCTACTTTTCGAAATTCAACCTAAACTGGTGACAAGTCTGACTATGTAAAGAACAGCGTGCCACCTCAACTAACATTACCTCACCGCGTTCACTCTGTATAAGTAAATAATTATTTCCTCCTGCTATGTATAAACACTACGCTTTACTCCAATTTGTACATATTTTTGTTGTACTCTAACTTTCGTGTCTTTGCTAGCCCAATCAACCTATATAGTTCGGATGCTTATAGAAACAGCAGTAAGCTAGCACGGCACACAAGCTCTAGTCAGACAATGAACATTATCTGTTAATCATTGTTACACCATGGCATCCACTGAAATATAACATTGACCCTGTATTATTATTTAACACATACCTGCCTTCACATGGCAGTAGTTGGTTATTACGGATGTCTTATTATTCGGAAACGCCCGGAAAGAACATCTCTATACTTTTTTGGCAGTTGGTGCATCAACCAACCCTATCTGTAGCTTTACAGAAACTACTGCGCAATCACTGGGATATGCTCATGAACAGTGAAAATGAAATTGAGGTAGCACTGTGGAGATCACGTAAAATTCCGCATATTTCTCAGCAACGTAAAAAAAGACACCAGATTTTTGCGATCTTGCGAATTCACTTACCAAGTTTTGTTCACAATAAATTTCCATTGTCAGTGATATGAACCCCAAATTCAATTGTCACTCGCGCATGAAGCACCCGTTGACTTCTCGGTTTAAGATGTTCACCGCACAAAAGGGTTTGAAGCATTTGTTTTAATATTTCTTATGAAAGGCCGTACTGTACTCACGCAGATTTAGGTTACCGCGCGGATTGGTAATATTGTTCCACCGTTTTGAAAATTTGATCACGCGACTGAGAGTACAAGTAATCCTCAAAAGTCCCGATGAGCTTTGTAGTGCTTGCGCATGAGCTATATTACACACTTACGCATGCGCTAATAAGAAGCATAACGTTACACTTATTTCCATGAAATATACCATGGTGACTTGTTCAGTTCACCAAGAAATCCTTGGTTCCTCATATAATGCATCGAAAAGGAAGAAACGAGTGTCCAATTATTTTTTCAAGACCGTGTAGTTTTGCCAGCGACTGCAAAGTTTTCATATAGATTATTTTTAGCATGCCTCATATTCCTTTTCGACATTCAGTTTTTGACATCCTGGAAAAACAGCGAATAATGGCTACACAGTACTTAGATCTATACAGAGACAAGTTTTACGCCGACTGTATGGCATTCGCATGGAGTAAAACGGCTTGCACGTGGCACATATTGTTTAGCTTGCTCTGGTCTAACTTCGTCTCAGCGATATACATTCTTCTACCAGAACAAGAGGACATCATGTTTCTCAGTTCGGAAACGAGGTACGTTCCTAGGCGCTTGTTTCACGTAAACGCCGTAATCGGCAGGTACACACAATGAACTCTGCCGCTTACAGTTCACCCATTCCGATTCCCTTCTTTCCATCCAATATCAACCAGCCATCTTGATTGTTCAATAAGGGCACTGTGGAAACCTCATAAGCGCGTAGACAATTAAATCCATGAATATGAGGAAAAATCGAACATTCCGTAATAAATTCCTCTCGGCAGCATTTCTTTTCAGCGAAATAGCAGAACGTTCCTTGGAATGAGGAGGTCGAAAGTTGGTGCGCACGTGAGGCTTAAGATATACCCTATTTCGTGAAAACGCAGACTTGTTCCATGTTTTCACACAGGAAATGGGAATGATTTCTTACAAGGCTGCCAATGATGAAAAGTGGTAGGGAAGAAAGAGGAAGAGAAATAGATTATGGAACGAACGCAGAGAAGACGACATTGGAGAAAGAATGATGAAGCTAAGCGAGTGCCGTTCTTCCGTTCCCGTTCAGCGTTCATGCCCCTGAACGTGCACGCGTGAAAACTGTTTGTAGCAAGCCCCCGTCCCGCCTTCGCTCGTCAGCAGGGTTGGAGCACGACAGGGGTGCCATCCGGCATGAGTCCCGCTGTGTTGGAGCACGACAGCCTCCTAGCGATGGTGCCTTGACCACGTCAGTCAAAGAGCGTTGAAACCGGACACCAGCAATGACGGACCACAGACCGGGTTGCCACGACATCCGTGACGAACATACGGCTGCGGTAAGCACCACGACCTCGACACTACCGTTTATACAGTCGCCCCGCAGACGTTCATTAACGTGGTGTTGTGAACGCAGAACTTGGATAGGGAGGATGTATTCTGTGCGGAAGAACGGTTGAAACACAACTTCAAGTGCTTATAATCTTCGTTACGCTGTTTAGATGCCACATTCAATCCAGGTCTTGCTTGATTGTGCCGAATCTTGTGTTCATGCGTTCATTCCACCTGCTCAAGCGAACCTACCAGGCTCTAACCTAGGAGTGATAGTTCTTAAAACTTTTTGCTGAATCTTGTAAACGGTTCATTCAGTAAATTCCTACAAATATTGAAATTACTCATGGCCTTCGGGCATATAAGCAGCAAATTTTAATGCTTTATTTAGTTCAATGAGGACTTCAGGAGAATCAAGTACACGCCTGATATCGAGATAAAAACCTAATTAGGGACATAACGAGTGTCAGTAATTATTGACCATCATTGATTTCCCCAACCCACTTCAGGAAACATTTCTTAACAATCGCACATATTCTGGCAGCTTTTCCATGCAGATATGGAGGCAAGTTTAGCCGTTCACTGCGAGAAAATACTTTAGAAGTGTTTTATAATACCTCTAAAAACTTATAGAAAGCGAGCAGTTGTAAACCTTTATTTGGCTGCTCTTTAATTTATAAATGCCAAAATAATGGTGCTGATCAATTGCGCTCTTATTCGGCCTGATATGTTTCATAAAAAAAGACTTACTTATTTATCTAAGTATTCCAGTACACATTGCCGTGTAAACTTCCGTCTGTGACATTGTGGTAACTTCTAAAAACTTATTACATGTGTCTTCTCGAATTCGAGAACAAACATATGTCGCTTTCCACTGCTTCTATACTTGCACTAACAACATTGCTATAATGAGCCTTCTCAATATTTCAAGTTTTTTGCACTTAAGTGCGACAGGCCGGAGGACAATAAAGTTAAAACTGCTCTAAACCCTTATTAGTTAGTATTTAATCTATGTGTGCAGCATCGCGTAACGGTACGTTGATCAGGGGGATGCAAAAAAAAGTTCCGGTGTAATATATCTAAGGATGACTGTCCACGTTAATTCGATTAGCATTGGCGCTATAGAGATACACCTTTTGACACCGCATAGACGCGTCATCTATGCAGCATGTATGCAGCCGGGCTTCTCTCTCGCGTTTCTTTCTAGAACACGCTACGTCATCTAACAGTGTCGTCATACAGGGCGCGGCTTGTTTTCTAGTGTATATTCCTGCAAACTGGTGTGAATATATCCGACTCACATCTAATCCGTCCTGCACCGGTGAAATTTAAAATAATTTTTGTCGCGTATGAACTGCACATACGCAGTGGCGCATACCCTGACAACCAAGTTAGCGCCAATGAGGTTCGTTGAAGAGCGGCGCATGCGCTCTCATAAATACCTAGGGACTCACGATGACGTCAGATACGTTCATAGAGCAATGGGACTTGACCAATGGCGTATAGTCGATGACCTAAGCTGGCTTCAGGGTCGTTCAGTGTATATCGGCATGCACAAAGAGGCACCATACCGTGGCGCCACACCCCACAAAAACAGGACCATACTTGTTCTGACATTTGGTTTCAAACCGTGTTTTCTCAGCACAGCAGCCCAATGTTCTACTCCTTAGACCATGAACGTGCCCCTGAGCAGAGTTAGGGGAATGGCTGTTGGAAAAAACAGACACTTAAGGATGCGTGAGTTACCCTAAGATGGACGATCGCAATAAAATTGCGAATAACGAACCCTAAAGCGGTCCAAGAATGCGTTTAGCATGGTTCAAAGGCCACCATTCACCATTTTGTGTTATCCTTACACAGGGGCCAACCAAGACTTTGCGCTACACTTTCTGAAGGTACGTTTCATTGTCCTCAACGTTTTCGACCTGTGTCCGTGGATAATGCGCATTAATGCGCCCTAGCATTTATCAAGAAAACACCATTCGGCAACGTATGAAGTGAAAAATAAGGCGATAGAAAGAACCCTGGTATCTGTCCCATAGTTTTATCGTTACATCAGAATATATAAGTTATAGTTCAGACCGACCTCACTGCATTTCTGTAAATAAGTATATCTCTCTTACTCTTTCTCAGAATGTATGAGGTGTCATCTTCGATTCAAGTTGAGAAGTGCTCTCTTTGCAGATCTACGAAACTTCATTCATAAAATGCCGAGATGTCCACTTAGTAGACAGAGCTCATGCTCTAGCAATAGAAACAGTTATAAGCATTCATGGATAATTAAACCGCATTATAGCCCATGCTTATTCAATGCCTGGCTGCACGGAATCTCGTTCATGAATGTAAGAAATGTGGCGAAACTGGAAGACCTTGGTTCGCCTGAGTCCCTTCGCTAACAATATATACCTTTATTTATATATATGTGTTGAGTTATGGTGCAATAACCTATGTCTTCACGCGATGGAATGCTGCTTGAAGTAGTACCCCTGGGCCACATTATCACACATGCAAGTCCATCCTCTTGTAACACACGCAGACATTCTGTAGCGACCAAGGTGGTAGTCGCAACATATCTACCAACAACAAAACTTATTTAAGAGCATCAGAAAATAATTAAATCGAGAGGAAACCAGAGCGCGGGTACGCGAATTTAGGGTATTATGAAGCTTCCGTTGCAGCCTGTGTAGGCAAGGTGTATATGCTGATCAATATCTATTCATGAGAACCCGTTTTCTTCAACACGTGGAGGGTGCGCAGTACGGCTGACTACACACTTTTAGCAATCGCGCTGGAACGCATTTGTTTCCTTCTAGTCACAGCATGCCGCTCTTGGTTGAGGAAGTAGTGGCGTAATGGAGCACCACCTGTGCCGTCGCAGAACGCTGCCGCCCATTGGTTGCACCTATACTGATGCTTTTTTACCTCTAATTTACCTATCGTAAGTAATGGTTACTCAAGCCTGTCTTCTATTGGCTCATGACTGTTGCCATGGTTGCATTCAGTTGTTTCATGTGTGTATTTACTTTCATTTTCTCTCGAATTTTTATTTCCAGGCTACTCGTGGTGGTGTATAAAAGACCGTCGATTTTACAACGCAGCATGCACCTCCATTGGGTCCTCCTTTAGGTGAGTATTGTTTCCTGTGTCTCCTCTTATATAAAATGTATTACACTATATCGAATCCCACTTTTTCTTCATAACCAAGTTTGGCCCTATTGGCAGCTGGAACTTTTACTTAAGGCTGTGTGCCTTTCTAGACTATGCACTTTCAGGTGATAGGCCTAAAGCATCTTTATTTTTTGCGTTCACCAATGGGTTCATTATTTACATTAGTTCTCAACCTTTGCCAACATCCCTTAAACTAGGAAACACAAAGCTTGGTCAAGAAATGTGAAAAAAATTGTTTGTAAATTGTTGACATAAATACCTTGACACCAAGGCTCCATTGCACGTCATTTGGCTTTCTTTTTGCCAAAATAAGCATGTTGAGTTGCATCGTTACAGAATAGTGAAGTACTAACCGAATTCATGTCAGTACTGAAGTAGTAGTTGATTACGATTTCTTTCTTATCTTCAGCTACTTAACTTTAATCAGTTTCATCACCTTTCATATGTTTTCTCCGTATTATCGGCCTGTATCCTCGTCTCGAAAAGAAACCATTTAGTACTGCTCATTGTTTCCCACGTGTACAATGTGATTATAATTATGCACACAGAGGGTACCAGGTCTGAGAACTGGCTAGCCTCCTTGTCTTTCCGTCTATACCGGCTTCCTTCTGCGTATGTACACTGTGACAATGATTGCACGGAATTGTTTACGCGTGCGGTTTGATTCTGTTTTATTTGAAATCCTAAAGCTGCGTGAAGGAACAGCTGTGCGTGCACTTCTCTTTCTCGAGTGGCGTTGGTTTGATTCCTTGGGTAATGTTTGCATGCTGACACAAATTTATCCGGAAAACACGGGAAAATAACTAAATATGTTAATCGCGAACTTTTGTTGCAGGTTCAACTGCACGTACGATGAGACCTCTGCTTCTAGTATATTCGGTGGCCTTCTGTGGCCTGCTGGTGTCAGGCAATTTGTACGTTTGATCTGCACACTATGCTGGCAGGAAGGGCTTCGCAAATTTAATGCAATGGCAGGGAGATGTGCTCATATTCTTACGTGCTCATATTTGAAGGAAATATAGTTTCTTGTAAAGGTGCGCCTAGATAAAGCCATATCAAGAACACTGGTCATGTGCGATCACTAACACCGTAAATTACTGATATGCTAACATTAATGAATATAGACTTTGAACTGAAATATAACGTACTTTGCGACTTAGAAAACACGAACTAGAAAGAAAGCCGTGGTTTTCAAACAATTTTGGTAAAAGGGGATGAAGAAAGATAAGAAATGTGCCAAACAAAAAATTTAACACGAGATCACCAACGGTATATACATTGTGAAATAATGAATTTCACGATTTTCTCTCTCAACCCAGAATTTAATGGTAGATGTAGCTGAACGCACATAACATAAGCAGGGGTAAACTAAACCTTGGCCAAAAATTGGTACTTTCACATCTTACCGAGCTGTAAATTCAACATTACTTAGCTTACACTCACAACTCACACACTCACACTCACAAAAGTTCACAACAATGCGCCGCAAAGATCTCCATTGTTTGAATATAAGTACGCTTCTTAGTTGTCAGGGTCAACCACGCAAACTGGAATATATTTCTTGCTAGAGCCTGTTTGAGTAAACCCGGGAACCCTCTCCAATGTCCGATGAAAGAACAATAAATACAGAGATAACACTTCGAAACATTGCACAAAAACACTGACCGAACATCCTGTCTGCATGAGAACAATGGAAAAGATGCAAAATATTTCTCGGCTAACAGCACTGACATGTAACTGGTTTTAACCCTTCTGCTGATTTTGCATGAGGATGTACAAACGCTATGTTTTCTTAATTTGCGGTCCTATTTTTAGGCAATGCGCTGCCACCTGCAGGTAAACCAAGTGGAAACCCTCTAGATCAGACGGAGTCATTTGGAAGCAAAGACACTCAAGTTCCCGCTGGATTGATCGGCCAGCCAAGTGAACCAAACAACGCTGAAGAAGCACGCTGTCCACCGGAAACCGGCTCGCCCGTAAGCGATGGGAGGAGCGGCGATTCTGAGAGCAAGGAACAAGGCCAGAAGGAGCAGAGTGAACATTTAGCGAGGCCAACACGCGACGTCGAGAACGATAACGGGAAGGGGCCCCTTTCCTCTGAGGACAGAGTTGGAAGTATGCAAGCGAAATAGCACCAAACCTGGCGTATCCCCTCCTAGACAAAGGAAGGCAGATGGCACTTATGAAGTGATCTTCGGCTATCAGCAATCTTAATTAATATCGAAAATCCCCAGTTTCATGAACTGGGCTTGCTTTTTAAACTGTAGCCAGGCGTAGTACGTTTTCCAGTGATGCTACACAGCGTATTCACTATTCCTATGAAAATGCAGAAAATGATTCAAATTGCGCTGCTATTACCGGCCCTATCTATAGCGCCAGTGAACATGCGATAACCTTTGCTCTAATTAAAACAAAATATACGAAGCATGACTGCCTCGGTTTGACTTTTCTATGCTCTGACAGTTACCACCACTTTCACAAAGCGGTGGAGCAATACATAGATATAATTTTGTTTCCAATAAAGTTGCAGGAGCAATTTAATCTCAATCCCTTGGTATAAAGGAAGGACGCATTGCTTGCTGCTGAGCGAGACGTCGATAGTAGGATTCATAGTCTCGGCGGCTTCACTTTAGTGGGGAGGACTACAGTAACAGCTGGCTCACTTAAATTTCGTGCGCGTTATTAAATCAGAGGCGTAGGGGTGCCTCAGGTAAAAATCGTCTTGCGCTCTCAAATACTTTGTATGTGGACAACTGCTAGATGCTTTGAGACTTATGTCCAAATTTAAATGCTATAGAAGTTGGTTCTAAAATTCAAATTTCCTTGCTGTCCCACTTGAAAAACACAACAGGAAATTTCTGTCTGTCGTATTTTGGGACGTTGTTTCTGTCATTCTGTTGTCTGTCGTGCTGTCGCTTATAGCTCTGTTGTCTTACGTTCTGTTGTCTGTAGTGGGACGTCCTGCAGTCGAAAGTTCTGTAGTTCCTGATCAATATTTAATTAATAATTGACAGACACCTCTTTAAGGATATGTAAATTTACTAGTAAAAAAGAAATATATAAAAGTAAAAAAAAAGAACTTACCCACCCAGGGTTTGAACTTGTGACCTGAGGATCCCGAGCCCGACATCTTACCAGTGCACCAAGCCGACTTTTTTTTTTTTTATTGCCGGTCGTTGGCCCGGATAAAAATTACACATTCACAAATAATCAAAAGGCACACTCACAATATGTTGAAAACAACCGCAGAACTTGTGCGGCTGCCCTTGTGCTAAAATTCCCTTATCGCCAATAATAATTCCACTCGTGGCAACCACTCTGGGATGCACTCCAGCAACTTTTGTTCCTCTACAAAGTTCCGTATGGTTTCTTTGAAATACTGGCGAGCCGCTCTTGCATCGAGATCGGCATGCCTTACCGCAATTCTACATTTCCAAATGCTATGCAGGGCCAAAAGCATGATCACATCGAATGGGGTACCATCATCACTTTCTATTGGCAAGTAGCGAATCCCATACGCATCTAGGGGGAAATCCTTTTTGATTGTGCGCTGGAGCACATCCCAGAGGAAAACGGCATCCCAACAATGCAGAAAAACATGTTCAATTGTCTCCTCCTGCCTGCAAATTGTACAATGAGTGCCCCAAGGAACAAAGAAACCTCTTTCAGCCAGCCATGGTTTGACAGTCAGCGTTCCGGAGTGCAATTCGAAAAAGAACGTCTTAGCGCCTGACGGTACTAGCATCGCCTTAACGCGCTTCAGAACATTGTGCCCATGGCTAGCTCTGTAGAGAGACCGATATAAAGGCACGGGAAGAACAACATCACACAGGTCCCTGTACAGTTTTTTCCGGTTAACGTCACTCAAATATTGAAGAGAAAAACGCGCTGACAAAAACCTGCATGAAACCACAACTTCACGTAGAAAACCATAGACACCCCCTGGCAAACTGTCCGTTGAGACAACCATTTCGGGCAAGTGCCTGCCCAGGCGAAGTTGGCAGACAGTGTATAAAAACGGGTTTTTTGCGTCCCTGAAGAAAAAAAAACGATTGACAACCTGTCTCAAAAACAAATGTGACAATCCAAGTCCTCCATTTCGAACTCGAAGGAACAAATTGGTACGACTTGATCTCTCCCAAGACGATGCCCACACAAACACTGCGAACACCCGGTGAATTTTTTGGATGTTTACCCTTGAGCAATGCAAGACTTGGAGGATGTACCAAAGTTTGCTCACTAAAAATATGTTGCAAATTGTGGCTCTGGAAAACATAGACCAATTCCAGCCATTCCATTTGTTTACTGTGTCCCGGAGCTTATCCACTTCACTCCTCCAGTACGACTCACTGTCTTTGTAGCACTGAAGGGGAACACCCAAGTATTTCACCGGAGTCGTAACGAAACTCATGTTGGCAAAAGTGTCTGGGGACGCCCGCCAATCCCCGTGCCAGAATCCCAGGCACTTACCCCAGTTTACCGCGCTGCCGCTCACAGCACAAAAACTTTTAACACATTTGACAGCCTGTGTTATGCTATCCAAATCAGTGCAGAACACAGCAATATCGTCTGCATAAGCCAACAGGCGGACTTCAACCTCGTGCAGTTTAAACCCGCGGACACAGTCATTCTCCATGACACTCAAACAAAACGACTCTATATACAAGCAAAACAACAGCGGCGAGAGAGGGCAGCCCTGACGCACAGACCGCTTAACTTGGATTCGCGCTCCCAACATCTTGTTGACAATGAGCCGCGTCGAGCAGTCCCGGTACGCCATGGCAACCCCCTCTCTAATTTTTCTACCCAAATTCACATAATCTAGAATGCACAAAAGTATGTCATGAGGCACCCGGTCAAACGCTTTCTCGAGATCAATTTGGAGCATTGCCACATGTGCACCCATGGCATCGCAACATTCGAGGATACTGCGTGCTACGTGTATGTTTGAGAAGATAGTTCGACCTTTAATGCCACACGTTTGATGCGGCCCCACAAGCTTTGCAATGACAGTCTGCAACCTCTTTGCTAAGATTTTCATCATTATCTTGTAGTCTCCGTTAGTGAGACAAATTGGGCGGTAAGAAGTTACCCTTCGCAATGCAACGGGATCTTCTGACTTGGGTATAAGAATAGTGTGGGAAGATGAGAAGGACGGGGGTAGTACTTTGAGCTGGAATGCTTCGTTATAAACATCCGCTAAGGCTGGTGAGATCGCACCTTTGAAATATTTATAAAAGGCTGAGGTTAGACCATCAGGGCCAGGGGACTTTCCCGGATGCATACTTTCAATAGCACTTTTCACTTCCTCTTCCGAAATTGGTTCCTCCAATGTTTCTTTCGTACTTTCATCTAGCCTTGGCATCAACCACAAAAAGTCCTTTTTAAAACGATCAATGTCGACTGCGCAGTAAGTGAATAAACCCCTATAGTGCTCGAAAAAAGCACGCTCGATATCTTCTGCTGCGTCGCTAACTTTTCCGCAATATTCGATTTCCGCTATCTGATTGCGGCGCGCATGCCACTTTTCTGAGCCTAACGCTCTTTTCGACGGTACTTCTCCCATTATCAGCCTTTCAGCCCTTGCCCGCACCACAGCACCGCGGTATCTCTCGATATCGAACTGTTCTATTTTATGTTTCAGTGCGCGAATATCGTCCATGAACATGCCGGGCATCCTACATTCCTCACTGATCAATTTTTCTAAATTCCTGCGCATCTGTTTTTCTTCTGCTCCCTTTTCTCTGCATATAGCGCTCGCACGCTCTAAAGCCTTGATTTTAACCACCTGCTTGAAGTTCTCCCATTTTTCACCAGATGTCGTGTTATCAACAGCATTCATTTCTTCAACTTGCTTCGTTACATCCGCTGTAAACATTTCGTCGCTTAGTAATTTCGAATTAAATTTCCATAGTTGCCACTCAAAGCCCTTTTTCTTTTCTTTCGTGCTTGCTACTAAAAAGCTGACCAAACAGTGATCACTGAATGAAAGTGCGCTCACGTGGTACTCCTTACAAAGGGGTATCAAATCAAGGCTCACATACACTCTGTCAAGACGGGCGTGGCTGGCTGCCTGAAAGTGGGTGTACTGCGTAGTCCTCCCACCACCGAGACACTCAGCCACATCTTCCAAACCATCGTCCCTTATCATATCGCTTAGGGCAATGGTGCTTGCATCCTTGTACGGTCGGGCGCTAGTTTTATCACGGGCTGAAAGAACACAGTTAAAATCACCGGCAATAATGAGGAGCCTATTACACAGGGTATACTGTTTTAGCTGATCGAAAAATCTGCGTCTTTCCTCAGCGACATTCGGCGCGTACAAACAAATAACACGCCATTCCAATGACGATAATAAAAAATCGCAGACAATAAGCCGACCTGACGGGCATGACGTCACAGCTTCTACTTTTGCTCCAAGGCTGTGTCGGATGAACAAAGCGCACCCGGAAGAAGTTCCCACAGCATGGCTCACTATAACACAGTATCGAGCTAAGAATTGACGCACCATGCCCCCGGTTTCGTCGTCGCCCTCAACTTTTGTCTCCTGTACTGCTAGAATGTCCAGGTCATGTTCGGTAACTAGTCTATAGAGTTGACTTTGCTTCCTCCTTGAGGCAAGCCCACGTACGTTTAAAGTGGCCACACGAAATGACCTATCCATAGACATCATTGCGAGGCGGTGAGAACCCGGGGGCATGACGCTCACCTCACTACTGCGCTTTTTTTCTGGGTGCCTTGACACGGTGCAGACCTCAGGGAGGCAAAGGCGGCGTTTCCGCCGTCTTGCGCTCCGTCGAAGTGTTCGGCCGAAGCCGATGGGAAAGACGCCGCACGGGAGTCGTTTTCGCAGGCGGCTCATCCGTTGCGAGGGCACTGGGCCCCTTCTCCTTTTCGCCTGCTTCGTGGGGCCGCTTTGCGGTCGCACTGGCACTGTCGCTATCGATGCCTGTCATCGGCACTGCCTCGGGAGTAGACTCTACAGCTCCGCTGGAAAAAGTGTGGCCGGTACTACTTGGAGCAGCTTTCCTACTCCGGTCCTCCACGGCTTCATGCAGAAGCCCGGCGTCGGGCTTCCCTGGAGCTTCAAGGAGGACGTCCTGTGGAGTGTTCGGTGTACCCTCTTGAGTAGTCGGGTTTTGGCACACTCCTGCTGTTTCTTCGGAGTCTGCCTCATCCATAAGGTGGTCCAATGCATCGTTTGCCTGGACTGGTCCGGTCACGCTGGCGTACGTCTTTGGGCAATCCGCGTCCTCATGGCCGAAACGGCGACAACGACTGCAGCGAGGTACTTTGCAGTCCCGACGTATGTGCCCGGTGCTCTTGCAGCGCAGACAGAGCGGAGCGCAGCCTGGAACAACGACGAGAGTCAGCTCTCCGGCTATCTTGAGCTGGTGGGGAATGTCGTCGACTTTGACGTCGCCATGCAATTGCAGTCCAACTGAGCGAGTCGTCGAGCCCTTTTCAGTGACGCCTTGCACACGCCACTTCTCCCGCGTCACCTCCAGCACTTTCCCGTAGGGTGTCAAGGCCACACGAATGTCTTCGTCGGTCACGCCGTGCAGCAACCAGTGTAGCTTTAAGCGTACCTCTCGGTTGTTTGGATCGATGAGCAAACATGGGCGATCTTTTACCTTCACGTTGACAGCGGTGAGTAATTTCTGAGCGGCGTCAGCACTCGTCATTGTTACAGCCCACACGTGGTTCATCTGATACGCCCCCAACGCCAAAACGTCGGGGAGCGCACCTAGATTGGCCAAAGTGTCCCGGTAGTCTTCGACACGGTAGGGCCGAGCTCTTGGGTCGCCGTGCATGAAAACGGTGTTCGCGACGATGCGTCCGGATGGCAGATTGGGCAGAATAACCTGATAATCTTCGGCAGTAGAAGCAAAAAACCTGTTACCGCGGCCCGCCTGGGCCGCCGAAACCGCTCCATGGGAGCAAGCCATCCCGCGTCCGCTATTAGTAAAAAAGAAATATATAAAAGTAAAAAAACTTACCCGCCCAGGATTCGAACTTGTGGCCTTAAGATCCCGAGCCCAACATCTTACCAGTGTACCAAGCCGACTTTCCTTTACCGCACTTCATGGAAAACAAAACTGAAGGAGTATTACAAAGTGGACACAACTACACACTTACAAATCAGGGAAACACACACATGCATCCAACAAGTGCATCCAGTCTGGCGCAGGTTCGTGCGCAAGGTGCACACTTCTTACATAAGCAGCACTTTCGCGAAAGAAGGATTTTCTAGATCGCGGGCTTTCGGCATGGTGATCACACAGTCTACATCACCATAGGCTATATAAACCAACTACTATGAACATGTCATGGGGAGGACCACCCGTAACCTTAAACGGTAGAAACCTAATTGAATATGGAGTCATGAGAATATCCTTTTTAAGCGTCCGTTGGAGAATGTCCCAAAAGGATACAGCGTCCCTACAGTCTATGAAATTGTGATGTATGGTTTCGGCACGTGGACAGAGCCGACAGTTTGTTGACCACGGCACAAAGCAACCCCTCGAATTCAACGAAGTTTCAACAGGGAGTGTTTCCGAATGTAACTTAAAGAAAAATGTTTTTACTCCAGGAGGTACACACATTTTTCGGACGCTCTCAAGTACATCCTGATAAGGTAGGCTTAAATAGGGTGCACGATACAAAAGGATCTGGAAAAATAAAGTCCACCAGTGCCGCAGAAATTGCTTTTCGACTCGCAGTGAACACGTACTCCAGGCTGAATCTAACTTTAAGGAAATGTGTCAACAGCCTCCTTGAGAAAGCCTCAAGGAGCCTGTGGGACATCTTTGACATTTGATGACCCTACTATATTAGGAACATAATGAACTAAACGGAGTTGCAACATTTCACGCAGAACGGATGGTCACTGTCTCGAAAGAAAAACAGGCGAGAAACAATTTACCTGACGAAGATGTTTACTAATCCCAGACCACCACGTTTAAGGGGGAGGAACAGATTGTCGCGCCGCATCGGATCACAATTTGAACTCCAAGTAAATGTTGCAAATACGAGATGCAGTTCCTGAAGGCGAAGTCATGAGCAGTGCAGTACTTGCAGCACGTACATAAGACGGGAAGCTAAGAACACGTCGCACACTTCAGCCCGAATGAACATTGACAAATTCCGCCCTCGCCAAGAATTCACTTTCCATTGAATTCTGCCAATTTCTCCCGACTAATGAGCGTTGCTATTTCTATAATGTTAGAGAGGCACACCTTAATAACGCCGATCTTCTTCCCATTGAACGCCTGCGTAATGTGATGGCATTGTGGCCCATAATCCAAACCAAGAACCTTAACTTTTTATAAAGTTAATGCTTGCACGAAAAGCCGCACAAAATTATTCTGTAATAGACCTCAGACTCTGCCCAGGCGGCGCTGCGGAAAAACCCGTCACTAGCGCCCCCATCGGAGCCTTTGTGCGAACTGAGTAGTGCAAGGAGAGCTGTCAGCAAGCGAAGGTACATAGGCCACAATGGACCCTTCTCTTTCGGTTGTGTTGAGGCACGGTTACCTAAAAATCAAGGACCTGGAAAGCTTCTTCCACCCATCCACGCTTCGGAAAGGAAGCTCAGCAGGGCGAAGTACGTGTACAATATAAAATAAAGTCTCAAGTGTTATTCCGGCGTGCTGCAACTCGCAAGTACAGCGAGCACCAGGTTTGTCTATATAAGCATAAAAATCTAAGCATATCTAATTGGTTCGTATTGAATATGTCCTGAACACAAGACTTAAGTAGCTACTGTATTTTTATGTATTTTATCGTAATGTTTTGTCTCGCAAATATTTACAGAGGGTAAATTCTTTCATAGCCTTTTCCAGGGCAGCGAACAGAAAACGTTTTCCGAAGCAGCAAATGCCGTACGCTCATAACGAAAGTAAGCTTCCTACAGTCCCTACGCGCTGCATATTTCTTTCTCGCAGGAGCTACAGCATCGCTCAGTACCTTAATTTGAACTTTTAGGAGAAGCTTCGAGCAACAAGCGCGCACAAATAAATGTAAATAAACGCAACAATTTTTCTTCACACATGTGCATTACTTCGCAATTACTCATACAGTGCTCCTACAGCAACTTTGTTGCTCACACTTGAAAAACGCAATCGAGCAGGCTCAGCAAATTGCGAAGCGTGCCTCTTGTATTGGCGCAGGCCATACAAAATACCGAAAGAAGAAATGAGTTCGCGCTACAACGATGCTCTAGAACAGGATGTTGAATTCATAAAAGAACCAATATGTTTGGTTAAGCTGACCTGCCAAATCTCTCCGTTCCATTTGTTGAGTCAAGCGGAGGCGCACGTCTGTTAAAAGGTGGAGATATCGATGGCACATACACAGGATGGTTCGCAACGTTGCTTTCCTGTTACCAACGAAGTGGTGGCTGAAGATTCTTGAGTTTTCGCTTGGTCACCACGGTCCTACATCTGGACTACGCAACACAATTACAGAAGAACAAAATTGTCGCACTTTCTGATGCGAGCCGCTGTAATGCAAGTAATCCGATTACCCAACAGGTTGAACGGCCCATACCCAGCGCTCACGCATTTCCCCTTCATACGATCGCGATGGAAATCGGCAAAACTGAACGTTGTTATTCCATCCTTCACGTTCATGGCATTATACAACACAACATTGGCTTCGATGGCGGCGTTTCTTCGTAGCGCGCGGAGCTATCGCGGTTGCCGTCGTTTCCGCCAGCAGTCTGAGGAGTGCAAGCGCTTTATGGCAGTTCGGCGGCGCGTCCGACTAGCGTAGAATTTCATAGCTCTCTGCCTGGGTTTTAAATGCGCAAAACACTCGCAATATGGACCGAAATCTAGTTAAATCGTTGTTTCGCAGTCGCTAGCTGCATAGGCAACTTAGCAAGGGAGTCGGGCTTCGCATTACTCAATTACTGGCTCTTCGCACCGGCAGGTGGAGCTACGCGTCTTGCAAAACTCCAGAGTCTGACGTCAATTGCAAGAGCAGTCTTTACACTCTTTTTATTGGTACAAAAAAAGACCACGTCGTCTGCATACGCAAGAACCCGAACCTCATTAGTCAGTAATTTAAACCCTTGGAAATTTTGTTCTTGAAGACTGCTCATGCAAAGTGGCTCTAAATACAAGCAGAACAGAAGCGGTGACAAAGGGCATCCTTGTCGAACTGATGGTAAAAGTCTAATCGGATCGGAGAGAGAGCCATTCACTATCGGTGTCGTGGAGCCATTAGCATAACATATCCTGACAACTCTAAGGAGCAGAGATCCCATATTTATATGCTCTAGTACAGTAAACAGGAATGAGTGATTCACGCTGTCGAACGCCTTAGCCAGACCTAGCTGTACCATTGCTACCTGTCCAATCCTCTCAGCTACACACTCTAGCTCCAATGCCGCAACATCAATGTTCGTCTGAATGGACCGGCCCCTGATGCCACATGTTTGATGATCACTAACCACAGATCTTATTACAACTTGCAAACGGTTAGCTAAGACCTTAGCAAAAATATTATAATCCACATTGCATAAGGAGATACGCCGATATCCGTCTACATTTTGCAATTTAGTCTCATCATCGCTTTTGGCTATAAGGACGGTGTCTCCTTTGTGCATTGTGGCGGTTAGGTACCCTACTTCCAAGGCCTCTCGGTACACCTGAAGTAATAATGGCGAAGCAGTAAGGCCATCCGGGCCGGGCGTCTTGCCCTTTGCTAACGAACCGATGAATGCAGTTACCTCATTAATATCAATGTTTTCATCTGTATAATCGTAATCATTCTGATTTAACTGCGGCAGCAACGGTACAATTTTTTTGGTCGCATATGTATCCAATGGCTTATGGTCTAGAAATATTTATTGATAATGTTCAAAAAACGCTTTAGTTATTAGAGTAGGCTCATTAACAATGATTCCAGCATACTCTATATCTAGTATTTGTTTAGACAGCGCGTGTCGGGGCTCATCACCAAGGGCCCTCCTGCAAGGCTGTTCTTCCAGGAAGCGTTGCTCTCGCGCACGCACTAGTGCACCTCTGTATTTTTCTGTGTTCAAAGTTTGTGACGGTGCCTTGACCTTATGAATATCATCAATATATTGACCCGGATGTAGGCATTCAAGCTCATGCAATTCACTCAAAAGTCCATACAATGCTTTGTAATTATTCCTTTTTTTCTGAGCTAATATTGATGATTCTTCGATAGCTATAATTTTAGCTACCTGTTTGAATAATTCCCACAGAGCAAAAAGTGGCAAATGTTTTCGGCATTACACATGAGCTATATATAAGCTCAGTAACACGATTTATGAAACACTCACGTGAAAGTAACAGGTTATTAAACTTCCACAGCTCCCGGCACATACGCCGACTTTGGTACCGACGGCTGCCAAACGATGCTGAGACTGGAAGTGAGAGAGGCAAAGTGAAGAAATGCCTCAACCTGCACCACTAGTGTATCGCAGGTACGATGATGAGACTAGGAAATGGTCACTAAAGAATATAGGGCGCACAGTGTAACCATAAGTAAGAGGTAGCGCGGTAAGTGAAACGTAAATCCGGTCAAGCCTTGCATGCGAGGTACCATGGAAGTGCGTGTATCGACATCCTGTCTTTTCATTTTCCACAATGTCCACGAGCTGATAATCATATATGAGGCGTTGCAACGCAGTACTACTTGGATCATGTCTCAGCATCAGTGACGTTCGATCTTGCGCGTTACATACGCAATTACAGTCTCCAAAGAGGACGAATGCACGATCAGTACTGAAATGATGTTCTAGAGAAAAGAAGAAACACTCGCGTTCACATAACATGTTCGGGGCATAAACACACACAAATCTAAAGCTCGTTCCACTGATATCAATATCGCAACAGATTAGGCACCCTTCCCTATCTGTAAACGAATGTAGCAAATCGCATTGTAAATGTTTGCTAACAAATAGCATACAACCTGCAGAAACGCCTACTGCATGGCTGACACAAACATCACACAGAGCAAATTAGGTTCATCCATACTTCCAATTGCGGGATAACCTTTAGGACTCTGTCTTTTACTATGCGACGCGCCTAACCTGCCTCTCTCCTGAATCGCCTAAGAACGAACGAAACATATCACCCCTCGTGGTTCTGGTGCTTGGCAAGCAACAGATCCAACCTGTCGCGAAGTACCCGTAAGCTGAAACCATTTTGCGTCGCAACTATCACCGGTCTTGTAACTGTTGACCATGAACACGTTTACTGCGGCAGCTTTGGGTATCAAAGCGATGTCATCGACGAGGGAAAATCGCGTCGATGACATCGAAAGCACTACAGAAAAATTAGTCATCACAACAGGCACCCTGCTGTCCCAACAGAAATGTTCCTGAAGTAATCCGACAGACATCTGCAGTGCTACAGAGAGCAGTTGAAACACTACAGAAACCTACTGTGACAACAGGACCCCGAATGTCCCAAAAGAAGTGTTCCTGAAGTAATGCGACCAACTTCTGTTGTACGACAGAAAAATGTTGTACGACAGAAACCTATCATTGCAGCAGGCCCCTGATTGTCATAACAGAAGTGTTCCTGAACTAATGCGACATACTTCTGTTGTACTACAGAGAACTGTTGTTGTACGACGGAAACCTATCGTCTCAACATGTACCCAATGATGACAACAGAAGTGCACTGCAATTATGCGTTGCCACATGCTTTTGTAGTAGGAATTCCTGTCGCAACTACAGAAATTTCTGTTGTACGACAGTAGTTCCTGACGTTTCTCTAATTGACAGATTTCTGACGTTACGACAGAAATTCTGATGTCGCAAAAGAAGCATTCTCTCGCGAAGACCAAGAGTTCTGAAGTCGCAACAGAAGCGCTTTCCGTCGCGGCCCTTTAATGTTGTATGTCAGTTTTTCATCGGTGGTGTACACTGTACTTTGCTTTTGCGCGGTATTCAATCGCGCTTCTCTGAAGCCGGCAATGTTGATAGCATGGACACCTGCATTAAAGTCGACGTGGCTAATTGTTATAATGGTGCCGTGACGACGCGGCACCAGCAACGACCTATCGGCCTCCTCGAAATCGGCCGCTGTTCAAAATCATACCATCTGCGGGAATGGCTGTGTATCCGTTTTGTCTTATTTGGTAAGATGTGGCACACAGCCCCGTGGTTACACTGACACATTAGTTAATTTCCCATAAATATTTCACAAGCTTATGCGAAGCGGAAAAGATGTTTTGGGTTGTTCCACAAGGTTGCGTGAAAAGCTGTCTTGCTCGGGTCTTATTAATTTGGTAGAGCGCTGCCGTGAGAAGCCAGTATGCTGTCAGAATGAAGGCTCATCCACGAGTGTTTATGTAGCTGTTTTGCATCGAACACACGAATTATATGCACGTTCAAAAGTGTAAAGAGCGAGAGACAACTGTCAAAATTAGCAGTAACAACCCTCACAGTGTCCCTGGTAAGCGGTGTCTATTTCTGAATTTCGTATTCAATATGGATATCGTACAACAAAATCGATGTTCTCGCACTCCACGATGTACCTGTCGATGGTAACAACACTTTTACTCCTCTAGAGATGCGGCAGTTGACGCGGTGAAGTGAAAGCGCATCTTGTCTTTTAAACTACAAATGTAAACAGCAACGCAGACAGCGACTTTTGCTGTTGACATAGCCAACAAGTACTCCGACAGACATGTTCGGCGTGGTTCCTATCTGACTATAATGTTCGTGTCAGCCACGCAGTAGGCGTTTCCGCAGGTTGTATGTTATTTGTTAGCAAACATTTACAATGCGATTTGCTACATTCGTTTACAGATAGGGAAGGGTGCCTAATCTGTTGCGATATTGATATCTGTGGAACGAGCTTTAGATTTGTGTGTGTTTATGCCCCGAACATGTTACGTGAACGCGAGTGTTTCTTCTTTTCTCTAGAACACCATTTCAGTACTGATCGTGCATTGGTCCTCTTTGGAGACTGTAATTGCGTATGTAACGCGCAAGATCGAACGCCACTGATGCTGAGGCATGATCTTAGTCGTAATGCGTTGCAACGCCTCATGTATGATTCTCCGCTTGTGGACATTGTGGAAAATGAAAACACAGGATGTCGATATACGCACTTCCAGGGTACCTCGCATGAAAGGCTTGACCGGATTTACGTTTCACTTACCGCGCTACCTCTTACTTATGGTTACACTGTGCGCCCTATATTCTTTATTGACCATTTCCTAGTCTCAGAATCGTTTGGCAGCCGTCGGTACCAAAGTCGGCGTATGTGCCGGGAGCTGTGGAAGTTTAATAACCTGTTACTTTCGCGTGAGTGTTTCATAAATCGTGTTACTGAGCTTATACATAGCTCATGTGTCATGCCGAAAAGATTTGCCACTCTTTGCTCTGAGGGAATTATTCAAACAGGAAGCTAAAATTATACATATCGAAGAATCATCAATATTAGCTCAGAAAAAAGGAATATTTACAAAGCATTGTATAGACTTTTGAGTGAATTGCATGAGCTTGAATGCCTACATCCGGGTCAATATATTGGTGATATTCATAAGGTCAAGGCACAGTCAGAAACTTTGAACACAGAAAAATACAGAGGTGCACTAGTGCGTGCGCGAGAGCAACGCTTCCGGGAAGAACAGCCTTGCAGTAGGGCCCTTGGTGATGAGCCCCGACACGCGCTGTCTAAACAAATACTAGATATAGAGTATGCTGGAATCATTGTTAATGAGCCTACTCTAATAACTAAAGCGTTTTTTGAACATTATGAATAAATATTTCTAGACCATAAGCCATTGGATACATAGGCTGCCAAAAAATTTGTATCGTTGCTGCCGCAGTTAAATCAGAATGATTACGATTATGCAGATGAAAACATTGATATTAATGAGGTAACTGCATGCATCGATTCGTTAGCAAAGGGCAAGACGCCCGGCCCGGATGGCCTTACTGCTTCGACATTATTACCTCAGGTGTACCGAGAGGTCTTGGAAGTAGGGTACCTAACCGCCACAATGTACGAAGGACACACCGTCCTTATAGCCAAAAGCAATGATGAGACTAAATTGCAAAAGGTAGTCGGATATCGGCCTATCTCCTTATGCAGCGTGGATTATAATATATTTCTAAGGTCTTAGCTAACCGTTTGCAAGTTGTAATAAGATCTGTGGTCGGTGATCATCAAACATGTGGCATCAGGGGCCGGTCCATTCAGACGAACATTGATGTTGCGAGATCGGAGCCAGAGTGTGTAGCTGAGAGTATTTGACAGGTGGCAATGGTACAGCTAGATCTCGCTAAGGCGTTCGACAGCGTGAATCACTCATTCCTGTTTACTGTACTAGAGCATATAAATATCGGATCTCTGCTCCTTAGAGTTGTCAGGATATGTTATGCTAATGGCTCCACGACACTGAGAGTGAACGGCTCTCTCTCCGATCCGATTAGACGTTTACCCTCAGTTCGACAAGGATGCCCTTTGTCAGCGCTTCTGTTCGGCTTGTATTTAGAGACTCTTTGCATGAGCAGTCTTCAAGAACAAAATTTCCGAGGGTTTAAATTACTGACTAATGAGGTTCGGATTCTTGCGTATGCAGATGACGTGGCCTTTTTTGTACCGATAAAGAGAGTGTAAAGACTTCTCTTGCAATGGACGTCAGACTCTGGAGTTTTGCAAGACGCGTAGCTCCAGCTGATAGTGCGAAGAGTCAGTAATTGAGTAATGCGAAGCCCGACTCCCTTGCTAAGTTGCCTATGCAGCTAGCGACTGCGAAACAACGATTTAACTAGATTTCGGTCCATACTGTGAGTGGTTTGCGCATTTAACACCCAGACAAATAGCTATGAAATTCTACGCTAGTCGGACGCGCCGCCGAACTGCCATAAAGCGCTTGCACTCTTCAGACTGATGGCGGAAATGAGGGCAACCGCGATAGCTACGCGCGCTACGAAGAAACGCCGCAATCGGCGCTACTGTTGTGTTGTAAATTGCCATGAACGCGAAGAACGGAATAACAACGTTCAGTTTTGCCGATTTCCATCGCGATCGTATAAAGGCGAAATGCGAGAGCGCTGGGTACGGGCCGTTCAACCTGTTGGGTAATCGGATTACTTCCATTACCGCGGCTCGCATCAGAAAGTGCGCCAATTTTGTTCTTCTGTAATTGTGTTGCGCAGCCCTGATGCAGGGCCGTGGTGACCAAGCGAAAACTCAAGAATCTTCAGCCACCACTTCGTTGGTAACAGAAAAGCAACGTTGCGAACCATCCTGTGTATGTGCCATCGATATCTCCACCTTTTGACAGACGTCCGCCTCCGCTTGACTCAACAAGTGGAACGGAGAGATTTGGTAGGTCAGCTTAACCAAACACATTGGTTCCTTTATGAATTCAAAATCCTGTTCTTGAGCATCGTTGTATCGCGAGCTCATTTCTACTTTCGGTATTTTGTATGGCCTGCACCGATACAAGAAGCACGCTTCGCAATGTGCTGAGCCTGCTCGATTGCGTTTTTCAAGTGAGAGCAATAAAGTTGCTGCAGGAGCACTGTATGAGTAATTGCGAAGTAATGTACGTGTGTAAAAAAATGTCGCGTTTATTTACATTTATTTGTGCGCCCTTGTTGCTCGAAGCATCTGCTAAAAGTTCAAATTAAAATACTGAGCGATGCTGTAGCTCCTGCGAGAAAGAAATATGCATCGCGTAGGGACTGTAGGAAACTTACGTTCGTTATGGTCACACGCTATTTGCTGCCTTGGAAAACGTTTTCTGTTCACTGCCCTGGAAAAGGCTATGAAAGAATTTACTCTCTGTAAATATTTGCGAGACAAAACATTACGATAAAATACACAAAAATACAGGAGGTACTTAAGTGTTGTGTTCAGAACATATTCAATACGAACGAATTAGATATGCTTAGATTTTTATGCTTATATAGACAAACCTGGTGCTCTCTGTACTTGCGAGTTGCAGCACGTCGGAATAACACTTGAGACTTTATTTCATATTGTACACGTACTTCGCCCTGCTGAGCTTCCTTTCCGAAGTGTGGATGGGCGGAAGAAGCTTTCCAGGTCCTTGATTTTTAGGAAACCGCGCCTCAACACAAACGAAAGAGAAGGGTCCATTGTGGCCTATGTACCTTCGCTTGCGGACAGCTCTCCTTGCACCGCTCAGTTCGCGCCAAGGCTCCGATGGGGGCGCTGGTGAAGGGTTTTTCCGGAGCGCCGCCTGGGCAGAGTCTGAGGCCGATTACAGAAGAATTTTGTGCGGCTTCTGGTGCAAGCGTTAACTTTGGAAAAAGTTAAGGTTTTTGGTTTGGATTATGGGCCACAATGCCATCACATTACGCAGGCATTCAATGGGAAGAAGATCTGCGTTATTTAGGTGTGCCTCTCTAACATTATAGAAATAGCAACGCCCATCCCAGTTGAAAATGACAACAGAGGTTGTGTTCAGTGCTACAGAAATTTCTGTTGTACAACAGGATTTTTCTGTAGGAACTACAGATTCCCGATGGAGCGACAGACTTTTCTGATGTACAACAGACATTTCTTGTTGTGACTACAGAAGTACACTCTGTCGTACGTCTGTTGTTACAACAGAAAGCTGAAGCTCTACAACAGATTTTTGTAGTACTACAGAAAATTTTGTCATCACTACAGGCACCCTGTTGTCCCAACAGAAATGTTCCTGAAGTAACGCGGAAAACTTCTGCAGTGCCACAGAGAGCTGTTGAATTACTACAGAAACCTATTGTGGCAACAGGCCCCCAATTGTCACAACAGAAGTGTTCCTGAAGTAATGCGACCAACTTCTGTTGTACAACAGAAAAATGTTGTTGTACGACAGAAACCTATCATTGCAACAGGAGCCCAGTTGTCATAGCAGAAGTGTTCCTGAAGTAATGGACAAACTTCTGTTGTACTACAGAGAACTGTTCCACAGCGGAAACCTATCGTCGCAACATGTACCCAATGATGACAACAGAAGTGCACTGAAATTGTGCAATGCGACAAGCTTCTGTAGTGCCCAGTTGAGAAAGACAAGAAGAATTCCTGTCGCAACTACAGAAATTTTGTTGTACGACAGAAGTTCTTGACATTTCTTAATTGAGAGACTTTTGTGACGTTACGACAGCAATTCTGATGTCGCAACAGAAGCATTCTGTCGCAAAGGCCAATAGTTATGAAGTCGCAACAGAAACATTCTGTCGCGACAACAAGAGTTCTGAAGTCGGAACAACAGCTTTATATCCTGACAGCGACTCCGACGTTACGACACCAATTCTGACGTCGCAGCAGAAACATTCGGTCGCGACGGCCAAGAGTTCCGAAGTCGCAACAGAAGCGCTTTCCGTCGCGGCCCTTCAAAATTGTATGTTAGTTTCGCATCGGTGGTGTACATTGTACTTTTCTCTTGCGCGGTATTCAATAGCGCTTCTCTGAAGCCGGCAATGCTGATGGCACCGACACCGGTATTAAAGTCGACATGGCGAATAGGTATAACTGTGCCGTGACGACGCGGCACCAGCAACGCCCTACCGGCCTCCTCAAAATCGGCCGCTGATCAAAATCATACCATCTGCGGGAATGGCTGCGTATCCGTTTTGTTTTTTGTTTTTGGTAAGATATGGCACACAGGCCTGTGGACGTACATGTGCTGTTACACTGACACATTAGTTAATTTCCCAGGAATATTTCACAAGCCTATGCGAAGCGGAAAAGAAGATTTGGGTTGTTCCACAAAGTTGCGTGGAACTCATTAGTTGCTCGGGTCTCATTATTCTGGTACAGTGCTGCCGTGAGAAGCTAGTATGCTGTCAGAAAGAACTCTCATCCACGAATGTTTACGTAGCTATTTTGCATTGAACACACGAATTATACGCGCGCTCAAAAGTGTAAAGAACGAGAGACAACTGTCGAAACTAGCAATAATAACCCAAAAAGTCAACGTTGTCTATTTCGAAATTTCTTATTTAATATGGATATCGTACATCAAAATCGATGTTCTAGCGCTTAGCGATGTACCTGTCGGCGGTACGAACACTCTTGCTCTTCTAGAGATGCGGCACTTGACGCGGTGGAGTGATAGCGGACCTTGGCTCTTAAAATGCAAATGTAAACATCAGCGCATCAGCACGTCGAACTATTGACATGGCCAATATGTACACTGGAAAAGCATGTCAGAAGAAGAAGAAGAAGAAGCCGTGTGGAATGGCTGTGCTCGGAAATGCTCTCTGCTGGAAACAGCGTATCGGACCCAGGCCGAGGATCGTCGACACCGTTTTTGAACGAAGATGCAAGCTACAAAGTTGTCCTCCCGCGTCTACCAACCGGTAACGATGTTTTGAATTCTATTTTCCTTCATGCGGACTTGAGTGGCAGACCGTACCGTGCTCCCGACTTCCGAGATGCCCTGCTTGAGGTAGTGAATACTTCAGATATTGTAGGTGTCGGACAGTATCAAATGAGCCATGTATGGATGGTTACTTGCGCTAGTAGTGCGGCAAAACAGACTCTCGTCGCCTGTGGTGAGCTCCGTGTCAAAGGGCTGAAGTGTATGGTGATAGATCCGGAGACTAAAAACATCAACCTTAAATTACTATGGCTTCCACCTCACCTTGAGCCACGACGCGTTGAAGAGGCGTTCCAGGCCTATGGTCAGGTGAAGTCGGTGGAGAGAGAAGTATGGAGATGCACTGGCATGGAACAGTGGGTGACAACAAACCGGGAGGTTTCCTTGGTGCTCAAGGACACTATCACCGTAACCTGAATACCGCACATTATGTCCATTTATGGACACCAGTGCCTCGTACTTATCCCCGGTAGGCCTCCGCTGTGCTTTCGTTGCAAGCGTGTGGGACACGTTCGACGACAATGCAGAACACCGAGATGCTTACAGTGCCACCGATTTGGTCACTCATCGGACGCCTGCGTGTCCACCTACTCCAATAAGCTTCGTTCTGGGCAATATAGCGCAGACGAGCCACAACTGGACCATCTCATGGATTCTACAGAGGTAGTAGATGCTACCGGAGAGACTACAGGTGGCATTAGGGACGAAGACCAGGAGTCCTTGAAGCCAATGCCAAGCAGTCACAACAGCTCAAGTAATACTAGCGAAGCTACCGGCGAGGATGATTCAGTTTGCCTACCTGGCCTTACAAGCCATAAAAAAAGCCCCCTGATGACAAGGAAGAAGAGGAAGAGGCGATGGACATAAGTCAGGCAAGGAAACGTCCGGCACCATGCAACGACGAAGCAGCAGAAAGTGCACTACAGGCGCCCGAGAAAGTGTCTCCTAGTGCTCAGCGAACTCCCTCTCCTGGTGATAATGTGTCGCGCCGGTTTTATCAGCGTTGTCAGGAGAGTGCCACAAAGAAGACCAAAGGGAACAAGACCACAGATTTACCTGTGGCCAAGGGCGATGAAACAAAAGCTTTAGGTGAGCAAAATGGCTACCGCTTTCACCCTACCCTTATGTGTAGCGACACTCAACGTATGTGGGCTGAGGAATATAAGGCGTCAGCAGCAGTTATTACACGTGCTTAGGCAGCATGAAGTTGATGTTGGTGCAGTGTAAGAGACAAAGATATCGTCTGCTGGTGATGTCAACCTTGCGCTGCAAACTTTTCAACCTGATTACGAGGTGTGTATTAGCCAAGCATGTGGTGCTTCCGCTGGATGGTTTTTCTTAGTCAGAAAGCAGTTAAATCATTCTTCATTGTCACTGCGTGTTGATGGGGAAGGCCGCCTTATATGCTGTGACCTCTCTTTTCATTCTCGTAATTGGCGATTTATTTGCGTTTATGCTCCCTCCAAAGTGAGTGACAGGAAGGCTTTCTTCCTTTCACTTGCTCCGCCCCTAGACACTGACAGAGATTTGATACTGTTGGAAGACTTCAACTGTGTTTGTCATTCTAGAGACCACTCATACCTATCTAATCGTTATGATGCAAGTGCTACTTTCCTGCATCAGGTAACGGAAGATCGCAATCTAATAGACGTGGGGGCCTACACACCATCTTGGGTGCGGTTCACGCACTTTCGAGGCGTCTCCCATACTCGACTTGATCGTGTGTATGTTTCGACGAATCTCTGGTCTAACATTCACAACTACGCCGTGAAGCCTGTATTTTTCACAGACCACTGTTTAGTAGCTGGTTCAAGGGGGCCCCGAAAATTTCGCAGGTTTGCTCCAAACTGGGAACCGTGGAAACTTATTGCACAACTTTTGCGAGAGGAAAGTTTTGTAAACAAAGTGAAAGAATTATGGCTAGAAATAACACAATGTCAACAGCTTCCTTTGTTTACTTAATGGGAAATGTTCAAAAATAGAGTAAAAAATGAGGCGATTGCCATTTCATGTGAGATGCCTCAAAGAAAAAAAGCTGAAAAGCATTACCTTCATGATCTACTTCACAAGCTGCACGCTTTCGAAAGCCAGGAACCAGGGCTGTATAGCGATGAAATAAACACAGTTCGGGCACAAATACAGAAATATGAGACGGAAATGTACTAAGGAGCAATGGTGCGTTCAAGCACAACTCGCTTCACAGAAGAACAGCCCACAAAAAGGGCTCTCGGTGATGAAAAGCGATATGCCCTTTCCAAGCAAATATTGGAAATTGAGTCTGGTGGGTCTATATACACAGACACATCCCAAATAATAAGCCTATTTGAAGCTCACTATAAAGATCTTTTAGCTGCAGTTAAGCCTCAGAATGGATACGAAGAAAACGCTGATCAGTTTATTTCGCTTATGCCACACTTAGAAGAAGATGATCGACTCAGTGTTGATGGGCCAATAACTCGAGAAGAAATTAATTTTGCCGTCGAAATGCTGCGGAAGAACAAGACGCCTGGTCCTGATGGCCTTAGTGCTGAATTTTATATAAAATTTCAGAAATTCCTGTGTCCTTTTCTGGCGCAGCTTTTCGAGGAAGCCTATCAATATGGTGAGTTTCCTCCATCTTTTTATCAGAGCCACAGAACCTTAATACCAAAAAGCACTGATGATGAAGCAATAACGAGCGTAAGCGGGTATAGGCCGAGATCTTTATGTAAGGTGGATTACAAAATATTTGAAAAAATACTGACAGATAGATTGCAGACAGTCATTACTAAATTAGTAGGTGATCATCAAACATGTGGAATTCGAGGCCGCTCTATACAGACAAATGTTCATATCGCACGTTCAGGCCTTGAGTGCATAGAGTGTAGTACGGATCAAGTAGCTCTTCTCCAGATTGACCTCGCCAAAGCCTTTGATAAGGCTCAACACGAATTTTTGTTCCAACTACTGCGACATATTCAGTTAGGGGATGTATTATACAATGGTATAACGCTTTGTTATAGACATTGCACTACAAAGTTAATTGTGAACCGTACCCTCTCAGATATAATACAAGTACAGTCATCCGTTCGTCAAGGTTGTCCGCTCTCGCCTTTACTCTTCACCATATACTTAGAACCGCTTTGCTTAAGCGTGCTTTGCGACTCGAGCATTAAAGGATACATGTATGCCGATGAGAAAATTAAAGTGCTAGCTTATGCAGATGACATTGCCTTCTTTTGCGTCGATAAGCCAAGCATCACCAAGGCAATAAACGCTACCCTGCGTTTCTGTGAGACTGCAGCTGCTACTGTAAATTTTGACAAAAGTAGAGGCTTTTGGCTAGGCATGTGGGCGCTCACTCCCTCTGTATTCGCGAATATTCATTGGAATCGGTCTCCGTTGCGATATCTTGGAGTGCCTCTCGACAACTTCCGTAATAGTGGACCTCATTGGACGTCCACGATAACCACTATCCGTCGAAAGGTGACAACCTGGCAAGGACGTGATCTCTCCATTTTTGCGAGAGCTAAGGCATGCCATACATTTCTCGCTTCTAAGCTTCTTTATGTTCTGCAGGTCTTGCACTGCTCACGTGTCCATGTCCAGGCATTTCATAGAATATTTGCATGTTTTATTTGGCATTCATCATGCGAAGCCATGAGAAGGGACAACCTATTTCTCCCACTTGAAAAGGGAGGCCTGGGTCTTGTGCATTTGTTTGTGCGACAATTGGTCATGTGCTTATTTTACCTTAAAAATGTCCGTCATCCATTCGTTCTTCCAGTTAATCGAGAACGTCTTGCGTCACACCTCCCTTTTCTTTTTTTCATGACAAACTTTGCTCAAGAACTACCGTTATGGGGCTTCTTAAAGGAACTTGTCGACACTATTTCATTCTTAAAAGCCAGATTTAACCTTGAATATTGTTTACCGTTAATCACACGCCACTAAATGTAGCACTTATAGATAACCTTTTCCCTGAACCTCTGTACCGAAAGCCTTATCTGTCTCTATTTGGTCAAGATGTTCTTTGCCGTGTCCGTAGAATGTGCATTGCGCCCGCAGCGAAAACGTTTTTCTTTAAGCTGCACACCTCCACACTGCCAGTTAAAACGTGGCTTCAGGAAAAAGACTCTATGTACCCTGGAATACAAATTGTAGGCTTTGCAATCAACCTGAGACAATAGAACATTGCTTTATACTTTGTCGTTACGCATTTCCTTTTTGGGACATTTTACAAAGAACTATCAAAAAAGACTTTGCTCTCACATGTTATGGTATCCGGTTCCTTCCTTTCAAAAAGACAGCCAGTAATACACCGTATGATTTGTTTGTGTTATTAGGACTTTATTCATTATGGAGAAGTCGAATGATCGACAGACATGCCGAGGCACCTCGCTCGACAAGGTCTATCTTCCGAGAAGAGACTGCTCAAGTCCGGAGTGTGGTGGCTACATATGATCCCGTCCCTGAATGGATTTCGCGTCTGGACGCTTGTGTTTGTTTGCCAGAATTTGGAACTGTCATTCGACTGCATACTGTGTGTGAATTTGTTTCTCATGTATGTTCATATGGAATGTAACTGCATTGGTTTGACAGTACCGATAATTCCATGCAATAAAGAGGAAGAAAGTCAGGTGTGGTGCAGTGGTAAGATGCCGGGCTTGGAATCGTGAGGTCCCAAGTTCGAATCCTAGACAGAGACGTATTTCTTTTAATTTTTTTTACTTTTATATTTTTTTTTCTACTAACAAATTTACATAGCCTTAAGAAGGTCTCTGTCAATTTTTAATTAAAATTTGATCAAGAACTACAGAACTTTCTACTACAGGACGTCACACTACAGACAACAGACAACAGAACTACAGGCAACAGAACTACAGAAACAACGTCCCAAAATACGACAGACTGTGAAAATTTCTTGTTGTGTTTTTCAACTGGGATTAGTCGGGAGCAATTGGGAAAATTCAACGCAAAGTGAATTCATGGCGAGGGCGGAAGTTTTCAAAGTTCATTCGTGCTGAAGTGTGCGACGTGTTCTTAGCTTCCCGTCTTACGTATGTGCTGCAAGTACTGCACTGCTGACGACTTCGCCTTCAGGAACTGCATCTCGTATTTGCAACATTTATTTGGAGTTCGAGTTGCGAACCGATGCGGCTCGACAATCTGTTCTTCCCCCTTGAACGTGGTGGTATAGGATTAGTAAACCTCTTCGTCAGGTAAATTGTTTCTCGCCTGTTTTTCTTTCGAGACAGTGACCATCCGTTCTGCGTGAAATGTTGCAACTCCGTTTAGTTCATTATGTTCCTAATATAGTAGGGTCATCAAATGTCAAAGATGTCCCACAGGCTCCTTGGGGCTTTCTCAAGGAGGCTGTTGACACATTTCTTGAAAGTTAGATGCAGCCTGGAGTGCGTGTTCACTGCGAGTCGAAAAGCAATTTCTGCGGCACTGGCGGACTCTATTTTCCCAGATCCTTTGTATCGTGCACCCTATTTAAGCCGACCTTATCAGGATGTACTTAAGCGCGTCCGAAAAATGTGTGTACCTCCTGGAGTAAAAACATTTTTCTTTAGGTTACATTCGGAAACACCCCCTGTTAAAACTTCGTTGAATTCGAGGGGTTGCTTTGTGCCGTGTTCAACAAACTGTCGGCTCTGTCCACGTGCCGAAACCATACATCACAATTTCATAGACTGTAGGGACGCTATATTCTTTTGGGACATTCTCCAACGGACGCTTAAAAAGGATATTCTCATGACTCCTTATTCAATCAGGTTTCTACCGTTTAAGATTACGGGTGGTCCTCCCTATGACATGTTCATGGTACTTGGTTTATATAGCCTATGCTGAAGTAGACTGTGTGATCGCCATGTTGAAAGCCCGCGATCTACAAAATCCTTCTTTTGCGAAAGTGCTGCTTATGTAAGAAGTGTGTAAGCTGCGCAGGAACCTCCGCCAGACTGGATGCACTTGTTGGATGCATGTGTGGGTTTCCCTGATTTGTAAGTGTGTAGTTCTGTCCACTTTGTAATACTGCTTCAGTTTTGTTTTCCATGTAGTAAGGAAAAGAAACATCGGCTTGGTGCACTGGTAAGATGTTGGGCTCGGGATCTTAAGGCCACAAGTTCGAATCCTGGGCGGGTAAGTTTTTTACTTTTATATATTTCTTTTTTACTAATAAATTTACATATCCTTAAAGAGGTGTCTGTCAATTATTAGTTAAATATTGATCATGAACTACAGAACTTTCGACTGCAGGACGTCACAGTACAGACAACAGAACTACAAGTGACAGAACGACAGACAAGAGAATGACAGAAACAACGTCCCAAAATACGACAGACTGAAAAATTTCCTGTTGTGTTTTTCAAGTGGGACAGCAAGGAAATTTGAATTTTGGAACAAACTTCTATAGCATCTAAATTTGGACATAAGTCACAAAGCATCTGGCGGTTGTCCACATACAATGTAGTTGAGAGCGCAAGACGATTTTTACCTGAGGCCCCCCTACGCCTCTCATTTATTAACGCGCACTAAGTTTAAGTGAGCCACCTGTTACTGTAGTCCTCCTCACTAAAGTGAAGCTGCCGAGACTATGAATCCTACTAGCGACGTCTTGTTCAGCTGCAAGCGATGCGTCCTTCCTTTATACCAAGGGATTGAGATTAAGTTGCTCCTGCAACTATATTGGAAATAAAATTATATCTATATATTGCTCCACCGCTTTGCGAAAGTGGTGGTAACTGTCAGAGCATAGAAAAGTCAAACCGAGGCAGTCATGCTTCGTATATTTTGTTTTAATTTGAGCATAGGTTATCGCATGTTCACTGGCGCTATAGATAGGGCCGGTAATAGCAGCGTAATTTTAATCATTTTCTGCATTTTCATAAGAATAGTGAATACGCTGTGTAGCATCACTGGAAAACGTACTACGCCTGGCTACAGTTTAAAAAGCAAGCCCAGTTCATGAAACTGGGGATTTTCGATATTAATTAAGATTGTTGATAGCCGAAGATCACTTCATAAGTGCCATCTGCCTTCCCTTGTCTAGGAGGGGATACACCAGGTTTGGTGCTATTTTGCTTGCATACTTCCAACTCTGTCCTCAGAGGAAAGGGGCCCCTTCCCGTTATCGTTCTCGACGTCGCGTGTTGGCCGCGCTAAATGTTCACTCTGCTCCTTCTGGCCTTGTTCCTTGCTCTCAGAATCGCCGCTCCTCCCATCGCTTACGGGCGAGCCGGTTTCCGGTGGACAGCGTGCTTCTTCAGCTTTGTTTGGTCCACTTGGCTGACCGATCAATCCAGCGGGAGCTTGAGTGTCTTTGCTTCCAAATGACTCCGTCTGATCTGGAGGGTTTCCACTTGGTTTACCTGCAGGTGGCAGTGCATTGCCTAAATATAGGACCGCAAATTAAGAAAACATAGCGTTTTTACATCCTCATGCAAACTCAGCAGAAGGGTTCAAACCAGTTACATGTCAGTCCTGTTAGCTGAGAAATATTTTGCATCTTTTCAATTGTTCTCATGCAGACAGGATGTTCGCTCAGGGTTTTTGTGCAATGTTTCGAAGTATTATCCAAGTATTTATTGTTCTTTCATCGGATATTGGAGAGGGTTCCCGGGTTTACTCAAACAAGCTCTAGCAAGAAATATATTCCGGTTTGCGTGGTTGACCCTGACAACGAAGAAGCGTACTTATATTCAAACAATGAAGATCTTTGCGGCGCATTGTTGTGAACTTTTACGTAATTTAGTTGTGAATGTAAGCTAAGCAAAGTTGAATTTACAGCTCGGTAAGATGTCAACGTATCAATTTTTGGCAAAGGTTTAGTTTGCCCCTGCTTATGTTATGTGCTTTCAGCTACATCTACCATTAAATTCTGGATTGGGAGAGAAAATCGTGAAATTCATATTTCACAATGTATAATCCGTTGGTGATATCGTGTTAAATTTTTTGTTTGGCAATTTTGTTATCTTCTTTCATCCCCTTTTAATAAAATTGTTTGAAAACCACGGCTTTCTTTCTAGTTCGTGTTTTCTAAGTCGAAGAGTACGTTATATTGGAGTTCAAAGTCTATATTCATTAATGTAAGCATATCAGTAATCTACGTTGTTAGTGATCGCACTTGACCAGTGTTCTTGATATGGCTTTATCTAGGCGCACCTCTACAAGAAACTATATTTCCTCCAAATATGAGCACGTAAGAATATAAGCACATCTCGCTGCTATTGCATTAAATTTGCGAAGCCCTTCCTACCAGAATATTGGGCAGATCAAACGTACAAATTACCTGACACCAGCAGGCCACACATGGCTACCCAATATACTAGAAGCAGAGGTCTCATCGTACGTGCAGTTGAACCTGCAACAAAAGTTCATGATTAACATATTTAGGTATTTTCCCGCGTTTCGCGGATAAATTTGTGTGAGCATGCAAACAACATTACCCAAGGAATCAAATGAACGCCGCTCGAGAAAGAGAAGTGCACGCACAGCTGTTCGTTCACGCAGCTTTAGGATTTCAAATAACACAGAATCAAACCGCACGCGTAAACAATTCCCTGCAATCATTGTCACAGTGTACATAAGGAGGAGGAAGCCGGTATAGACGGAAAGACAGGGAGGCTAGCCAGTTCTCAGACCGGGTACCCTCTGTGTGCATAATTATAATCACATTGTACACGTGGGAAACAATGAGCAGTACTAAATGGTTTCTTTTCGAGACGAGGATACAGGCCGATAATACGGAGAAAACATATGAAAGGTGATGAAACTGATTAAAGGTAAGTAGCTGAAGATAAGAAAGAAATGGTAATCAACTACTACTTCAGTACTGACATGAATTCGATTAGTACTTCACTATTCTGTAACGATGCAACTCAACATGCTTATTTTGGCAAAAATAAAGCCAAATGACGTGCAATGGAGCCTTGGTGTCAAGGTATTTATGTCTACAATTTACAAACAATTTTTTTCACATTTCTTGACCAAGCTTTTTCTTATGTAGTTTAAGGGAAGTTGGCAACGGTTGAGAACTAATATACATAATGAACACATTGGTGAACGCAAATAAAGATGCTATAGGCCTATCACCTGAAGTGCATATTCTAGAAAGGCACACAGCCCTAAGTAAAAGTTCCAGCTGCCAATAGGGCCAGACTTGGTTATGAAGCAAAAGTGGCATTCGATATAGTGTAATACATTATATATAAGAGGAGACACAGGAAACAATACTCACCTAAAGGAGGACCCATTGGAGGTACATGCTGCGTTGTAAAATCGACGGTCTTTTATACACCACCACCAGTAGCCTGGAAAGCAAAATTCGAGAGAAAATGAAAGTAAATACACACATGAAACAACTGAATGCAACCATGGCAACAGTCGTGAGCCAATAGAAGACAGGCTAGAGTAACCATGACTTTCGATAAGTAAATTAGAGGTAAAAAAGCATCAGTATAGGTGCAACCAATGGGCGGCAGCTTTCTGCGACAGCACAGGTGGTGCTCCATTACGCCACTACTTCCTCAACCAAGAGAGGCATGCCGTGACTAGAACGAAGCAAATGCGTTCCAGCACAGTTGCTAAAGGCGTATAGTCAGCTGCACTGCGCACCCTTCACGTGTTGAAGAAAACGGGTTCTGATGAATAGATATTGATCAGCATATATACCTTGCCTACACAGGCTTCATCGCAAGCTTCATAATACCCTAAATTCGCGTACCCGCGCTCTGGTTTCAACTCGATTTAATTATTTTCCTGTGCTCTTACATCATTTTTGTTGTTGGTGGATATGTTGCGACTACCACCTTGATCGCTACAGAGTGTCTGCGTGTGTTACAAGAGGATGGACTTGCATGTGTGACAATGTGGCCCAGAGGTACTACTTCAAGCAGGATTCCATCGCGTGAAGACATAGGTTATTGCACCATAACTCAGCGTATATATAAATAAAGGTATATATTGTTAGCAAAGAGACTCAGGCGAACCAAGGTCTTCCAGTTTCGCCACATTTCTAACATTCATGAACGAGATTTCGTGCAGCCAGGCATTGAATAAGCACGGGGTATAATGCGATTTAATTATCCATGAATGATTATAACTGTTTCTATTGCTAGAACATAAGATCTGTCTACTAAGTGGACATCTCGGCATTTTATGAATGAAGTTTCGTAGATCTGCAAAGACAGCACGTCTCAACTTCAATCGAAGAAGATACCCTATACATTCTGAGAGAGAGTAAGAGAGATATACCTTTTTACAGAAATGCAGTGAGGTCGGTCTGACCTATAACTTATATATTCTTATGTATTCTTTCACTTCATACGTTGCCGAATGGTGTTTTCTTGATAAATGCTAGGGCGCATTATTGCACATTATCCTCGGACACAGGCCGAAAACGTTGAGGACAGTGAAGCGTATGTTCAGAAAGTGTAGCTCAAAGTCTTGGTTGGCCCCTGCGTAAGGATAAGACAAAATGGTGAATGGTGGCCTTTGAAACATGCTAAACGCATTCTTGGACCGCATTAGGGTTCGTTATTCGCAATTTTATTGCGATCTTATATCTTAGGATAACTCACGCATCCTTAAGTGTCTGTCTTTTTCCAACAGCCATTCCCCTAACTCTGCTCAGTGGCACGTTCATGGTTTAAGGAGTAGAACATTGGGCTGCTGTGCTGAGAAAACACGGTTTGAAACCAAATGTCAGAACAAGTATGGTCCTGTTTGTGTGGGGTGTGGCGCCACGGTATGGTGCCTCTTTGTGCATGCCGATATGCACTGAACGACCCTGAAGCCAACTTAGGTCATGGACTATGCGCCATTGGTTAAGTCCCGTTGCTCTATGAGCGTATCTGACGCCATCGTGAGTCCCTAGGTATGTATGAGTGCGCATGCGCCGCTCTTCAGCGAACCTCATTAGCGCTAACTTGGTTGTCAGGGTATGCGCCACTGCGTATGTGCAGCTCATACGTGATAAAAATTACCTAAAATTTGCCCGGTGCAGGACGGAAGAGACGTGAGTCGGATATATTCGCACGAGTGTGCAGGAATATACACTGAAAAACAAGCCGCGCCCTGTATGACGACACTGCTAGATGACGTAGCGTGTTCCAGAAAGAAACGCGAGATAGAAGCCCGGCTGCATACATGCTGCATAGATGACGTGTCTATGCGGTGTCAAAACGGTGTATCTCTATAGCGCCAATGCTAATGGAATTAACGGGGACAGTCATCCTTAGATAGATCACACCGGAACTTTTTTTTCATCACCCTGATCAACGTACCGTTGCGTGATGCTGCACACATAGATCAAATACTAACTCATAAGGGTTTAGCGCAGTTTTAACTTTATTGTCCTGCGGCATGTAGTACTTACGCGCAAGAAACTACAAATATTGTGAAGGCTCATTATAGCAATGTTGTTAGTGCGAGTATAGAGGCAGTGGAAAGCGACATATGTTTGTTCTCGAATGCGGGAAGACACATGTGACAAGTGTATGGAAGTTACCACAATGTTACAGACGGAAGTTTATATGGCAATGTGTACTGGAATACTTAGATAAATAAGTAAGTCTCTTTTCATGAAACATATCAGGCCGTATAAGAGCGCAATTGGTCAGCACCATTATTTTGGCATTTATAAATTAAATAGCAGCCAAATAAAGGTTTACAACTGCTCGCTGTGTACAAGTTTGTAGAGGTCATATAAAACACTTCTAAAGTATTTTCTCGCAGTGAACGGCTGAACTTGCCTCCATATTTGCATGGAAAAGTTGCCAGAATATGTGCGATTGTTAAGAAATGTTTGCTGAAGTGGGTTGGGGAAATCAAGGATTGTCAATAATTACTGACACTAGTTATGTCCTTAATTTGGTTTTTCTTTCGATATCAGACGTGTACTTGATTTTCGTGAAGTCCTCGTTGAACTAAATAAAGCGTTAAAATTTGCTGCTTATATGCCCGAAGGCCATGTAGAGTAATTTCACTATTTGTAGGAATTTACTGAATGAACCATTTACAAGATTCAGCAAAAAGTTTTAAGAACTATCACTCCTAGGTTAGAGCCTGGTAGGTTCGCTTAAGCAGGTGGAATGAACGCATGAACACAAGATTCGGCACAATCAAGCAAGACCTTGATTGAATGTGGCGTCTAAACAGCGTAACAAAGATTAAAAGCACTTCAAGTTGTGTTTCAACAGTTCTTCCTCACCGAATACATCCTCCCTAACCAAGTTCTGCGTTCACAGCACCAGGTTAATGAACGTCTGCGGGGCGACTGTATAAACGGTTGTGTCGAGGTCGTGGTGCTTACCGCAGCCGTATGTTTGTCACGGATGTCGTGGCAACCCGGTCTGTGGTCCGTCATCGCTGCTGTGCGGTTACAACACTCTTCGACTGACGTGGTCAAGGCACCGTAGCTAGGTGGCTGTCGTTCTCCAACACAGCGGGACTCATGCCGGATGGCACCCCTGTCGTGCTCCAACCCTGCTGACGAGCGAAGGCGGGATGGGGGCTTGCTACAAACAGTTTTCACGCGTGCACGTTCAGGGGCATGAACGCTGAACGGGAACGGAAGAACGGCACTCGCTTAGCTTCATCATTCTTTCTCCAATGTCGTCTTCTCTGCGTTCGTTCCATAATCTATTTCTCTTCCTCTTTCTTCCTTACCATTTTTCATCATTGGCAGCCTTGTAAGAAATCATTCCCATTTCCTGTGTGAAAACATGGAACAAGTCTGCGTTTTCACGAAATAGGGTATATCTTAAGCCTCACGTGCGCACCAACTTTCGACCTCCTCATTCCAAGGAACGTTCTGTTATTTCGCTGAAAAGAAATGCTGCTGAGAGCAATTTATTATGGAATGTTCGTTTTTTTCTGATATTCATGGATTTAATTGTCTACGCGCTTATGAGGTTTCCACGGTGCCCTCATTGAACAATCAAGATGGCTGGTTCATATTGGATGGAAAGAAGGGAATCGGTATGGGTGAACTGTAAGCGGCAGAGTTCATTGTGTGTACCTGCCGATTACGGCGTTTACGCGAAATATGGCTACAAGCGCCTAGGAACGTACCTCGTTTCCGAACTGAGAAACATGATGTCCTCCTGTTCTGGTAGAAGAATGTATATCGCTGAGACGAAGTTAGACCAGAGCAAGCTAAGATAGATAGATAGAATAAACTTTAATGCCCAACGGAAAAAGGTGATCTACCCACCCCCCCGACACGCAGGTCAGGGGGCGAGTGCCGCCGCCTCAGATGCAGGCTGGGAGGTCTTGGGTCCCAGCAGCCTCTTCAGCCAGTTGGACGAGGCGGAGCTGGAGCTCAGAGTCTGAGCTGCGCAGCAGGGTCTCCCAGGTGTCTCTACTATTTATTTTGTGCGTTCCCCCGGGAGAGTACGGGCATTCCCATATTATGTGGTCGAGGGTCCCTCTCGCCCCACAAAGATTGCATTTATCGCCCCTTGCCTCGGGGAACATGTGGTTCGCCATAACCGGGTGCGGATATGTATAAGTTTGTAGTCGTCTCCACGCGACTGCTTGTTTGTTGTTTAATTTTGGGTCTGGCGGGGATACCAGTCTACGAGCCAATCTATAATGCTGCCTGATCTCCCCATATTTTAGCATGCACTCTCCGCTCCCTCGGTCATCGAGGGGCCCCGTAGCGGCTCGGCGGTAGAGGTCTCGAGCCAGCTCGTGGGCCGCCTCGTTGCCGGGGACGGCTTCGTGCGCCGGAGTCCAAATTATTTGAATTTTTCTATCTAGCTTTCTCTGGCCTAGGATTCTGGCCGCTAAAGGCGAGATCCTTCCCTTACTAAAATTTTGTATGGCAGTTTTGCTATCACTGATCACAAATTTCGCGTCCGTTCCAGCGCAAGCTAATGCGATCGCAATTTCCTCGGCAACTTCTATATTGCGCCCGCGCAGAGTGACAGCGGTCACGGGAAGACCCCGGCCGCTGACGGCCGTTGCCACCGTAAAACTGCCGCTACCTCCCGCCGCGTCTACGTAGGCCACCTCATGTTCCGAAATATTACCGAATCTAATTTTTAATGCTTCGGCTCGTTTATGCCTCCTATCTTTATTACGTTCCGGGTGCATGTTTTTTTGGCAGGGGGGGAATAATCAGATTTTTTCTATCTTCCCTATCTACTAAGAATATGTGCCACGGGCAAGCCGTTTTACTCCATGCGGATGCCATACAATCGGCGTAAAACTTGTCTCTGTATAGATCCTAAGTACTGTGTAGCCATTATTCGCTGTTTTTCCAGGATGTCAAGAACTGTATGTCGAAAAGAAATATGAGGCATGCTAAAAGTAATCTATATGAAAACTTTGCAGCCGCTTGCAAAACTACACGATTTTGAAAAAAAATTTGGATCTCGTTTCTTCTTTTTCGATGCATTACACGAGGAACCAAGGATTTCTTGGTGGACTGAACAAGTCACCATGTTATATTTCGTGGAAATAAGTGTAACGTTATGCGTGTTATTAGCGCATGCGTAAGTGTGTAATATAGTTCATGCGCAAGCACTACAAAGCTCATCGGGACGTTTGACGTTTAGTTGTACTCTCAGTCGCTTGATCAAATTTTCAAAACGGTGGAACAATATTACCAATCCGCACGGTAATCTAAATCTCCGTGAGTAAAGTACGGCCTTACATAAGAAATAATAAAACAAATGCTTCAAACCCTTTTGTGCGGTAAACATCTTAAAACGAGAGGTCAACGGGTGCTTCATGCGCGAGTGACAATTGAATTTGGGGTTCATATTACTGACAGTGGAAATTAATTGTGAACAAAATTTGGTAAGTGAATCCGCAAGATCTCAAAAATCTGGTGTCTTTTTTTTACGTTGCTGAGAAATATGCGGAATTTTACGTGATCTCCACAGTGCTACCTCAATTTCAATTTCATTGTTCCTGAGCATATCACAGTGATTGCGCAGTATATTCTGTAAAACTACAGATAGGGTTGGTTGATGCCCAAACTCCCAAAAAGTATAGAGATGTTCTTTGCGGGCGTTTCCGAATAGTAAGACATCCCTAATACCCAACTACTGCCGTGTGGAGGCAGTTATATGTTAATTATTAATACAGGGTCGATGTTATATTTCAGAGGACGCCATGGTGTAACAATGATTGACAGAAAAATGTTCGTTGTCTGACTAGAGCTTGTTTGCCGTGCTAGCTTACTGCTGTGCCTATAAGCATCCGAACTATATAGGTTTATTGGCCTAGCAAAGACACCAAAGTTAGAGCACAACAAAAAAATGTACAAATTGGATTAGAGCGTAGTGTTTATACATAGCAGGAGGAAATAATTATTTACTTAGAGTGAACGCGGTGAGTTAATGTTAGTTGAGGAGGCACACTGTTCTTCGCATAGTCACACTTGTGCACAGTTTATGTTGAATTTCGAAAAGTAGGGTATTGATTTGAAATTATTAGCTATCACTACTGTGAACCGCTAAAAGCTTTCGCAAGGGAACAATGTTTTACTGGAACATTTTTTCTTCGTCACCTAATCAGGAGTGAAGTCAATGCGCTCTCTGCTTAGGTAATTCGGTTGCGGCATTTAGTTCAGTAATTATAGTTACCGCAGATGCAGTAAGGCAACGGGGCACAGTATTTCTTCCTATTGAAACAAACCAGCAATTGTTCGACATCTGATTAGCTTGTTACTGGGACTATATTTTATTACTAACCCGATACAACATCGAGATACAACCTGGGCGATCTCATTCGGGAATTCCTATATTGATTGATTGAAGAGTATTCCTAACGAATCAATGGCGCTTCAGGCCTGGTGAGAACTGCTCTTCCTAATGAAAAAGTATGTTTTATTAATTGCGCAGAATGTCATATAGTTATATTTCCACTCACGAGCCCCAACCATTAATTAAACAACTTGAAGTCTTGCAAGCTTGAGAAATCATTCCTCGTTGCTATATAACATAAAATGCAGTTGGCAGATCATCTCATAACACAGCCGTTACTCATGGGCTCATGTACAAGTCACATGTGCCGAAAGTTTGATATTTATGTGTTCTTTAGGTAAGCATGTTGGTGCACATTTTTTCATGAACATTCATATTCGTTTCTTTTTTAATTTTTAACATGACTCTATGACGTGGGTTTACTCATTCCTTACAAATGTTCTAGAACACTCTACTGAAGCCCGCAACGCAGCTGTCCTGAAATATTCCGCTTCTCCTTGGCAACGCATCCACCCCAGCAACTGCCTTTTTTGTGTGGGCAACCTAAAGTCATGCCTGGTAGCATACGTATAGTCGTGCTAGCTCAACTACAGCGCAGCTGCTATCATTCGAGAGCCGCTTCCTTAACAGCTGTACTTTTATCCCCTTGCCATTTTCACGCTTACTACCCCCCCCCCCCCACTCAGCCACGTGGTTCATTTCCTTTGAATTTGCCTGCTTGTATTCAGCCATATGCTCCAGAACACGTCAGTCGTGCAATAACTAGAGAATTAGTGCTGTGCGTAGAAACCAGCGCATCCTTAAATCATATATTTGAATTAAAGTGGGTAGGTCTATTCAATAGCGCACAACAAAAAAAAAGACTAGGAAGGTGGACATTTCACCGGAATTCCCGTAATACAACCCATAGCACAAGTGGCAGTATAGTGTGTTTTCTTGGTGCGGTATAACTGTTAACCCGAAGCATTGCTACATTCTGCATAATAACTATTTATACAAAAATTTTGTAAATTTGTGATTGTATTTTAGTGAAAAGGATACTATTTTTTTTATTCTAATGTGCGCGGCAGCGATGTTCCGTTTTCGTGAAAAAGGAATTTCAGCATGTAATCAAATACAGATATGGGGACTGCTGTGGCAGCTTAGGCACGTTGGTATTCAATCTCTAAGAAATGGTTCAAGCGCACCGAAAACGCGCACGAAAGAGGCACACATAAACACACATACACAGGCGCACTAGCAGACACACGAAATTGCTGATACTAAATGGCGAGAAACATTTGCCCGGTGACATCTCTAGGAGAACGTGTGGCAAGTAATAATAAATAAGGTAAGAAAAAAATTATGCAGATCCCACACACTGTGGGAATCGATATAATCGAAGCTTTCTGTGCTGGATATTTAGATTGACGATAATTAGTGGTAATTTTTACGGCTAAAGCTTAATTTCTTCAACGTTTTGGCTAGCACGAGAGTGGTGAGTTGATGTAAAACATTACCTTGCGAACACCCCTGCCGTTTTTCTGCGTAGTACACAGAACACCGAGGGAGAGGTGTTTGCTTGGAGCGTTGTTGTGCTCCATATTTGATAACCTCTGAGAGGGTTGATCGCTGTCATTTCTTCACGTGGCACATTGCATTGTGGCATAAGTATTAAACTAGCATTGGATCATGGGGCTGTAAGTGCCAAAACCCCACTCAGATCAGTAGGCAAGCTGTAGTGATAGACTCCGGATTAATTTTGACACCATCATGTTCTTTAACGTGTACCAAAATGTAAGTGCCAGTTCGTTTTCTATTTCGCCCCCGTCGAAATGCGGCTGCCGCGATTGGGATCAAACCGCGACCTCTAGCAATACCACAGCCGCAAAGTTAACGCCGCGGGCACAGACGTGTTGCTTTGACGGTGGACCGCTTCCGTAGTTGCACCCTGGAATCTGTGGTGCACTTTAATTAATGCGGCTCTGCTTCTGCGCGCCCTACGTAAGTTGCCGGTTTGAAATATTTGCATGGCGTTTATTTTTCAGAAATAGCAGCAACGTACCGCACCATACCTCGAACTTAAGCTTATCCTATTTCCCCGCAACTGCTGTCCTATAAAAGTGGTGTTTCCTTGCCTTCTCACGTCGCTTCCCCCCCCCCCGTCTATTATATGGGAACTGCCTGTTCTCCCTGTTCTACTTCTCCCCATCTTCTTCTCTCTACAGTTCTATATGCGTCCCCTCTGGCTTCGCAAATTAGTAGAAAGGGAAGCGCTGCAGTTTCTACAATCCTTCTTAACGGAGTCGCAGATAATTACATCTATCAAGCGGCTAATTTGGCGACGGCCAGGGAACTCTAGAGGGCATTCGGCACATTCGACGCATTGGGGTGAAAACGAGTTTCTTTCTTAGCTTTTCCTCTCTTACTTGCGCGTGTCATCTATATACACAGAGTGAACTACCTCCGAGACGGTGTGCGTAACAGCAGCCTACAGCAGCAGCAGCAGTGGGGAAGTCGAAGGAAGTGGCAAAGTTTAAAGACAGAGCAGAGGTGGTGCGTTGCCTTGCTTTATTGGCCGCAAAGCTGTTTGGCCCAAGCACGTTATTGTCACTGTAAATAGTGATAGCTAGAACGAGAATATGCTCATCGTCTTCGATATCATAACGGAAACAACGAGAAAGATGATTGCATTTAATAAGTTTTTCGGCGGTAATTAAACTTTCCTTCAGCGCAGAGGTAATTTCTTCCAGCTTTGACACGGCCGTTAAATTACTGACAGTGTATACGCCAAAAGAAGCATGCATGAGTATTCTGTACCGGAGTGATAGAATAATTGCGCGTCAAGTCCTCCCTTCAACACATTGCAATGGTCAAAGCAAGAGTTGTTTATTGCGAAGAAAGAACAACCCTCAGTGATATTGTTACGTGTAGCTGATGCACAAGTCTATTTACAATATATTTACACGTAGACAAACGGTGGCAAAGATGGCGAGGCTACATCATGCGGGGCCACGTCTTCTTCTTTCTCCTCAGTGCAGCCACACTGTGGCGGCTGTTCCGTAGCAACAACCCCGGCAGGAGAAGCACCGTCCCGGTGCTCAATATACACATCCGCGGCGAAAGGTGTGTAGTACGGCTTTAGTATCGCCACGTGAACGATGCCACTTGGAGCCGACGATGACGCTGAGAGGTTGGCGGGGATGACTTCATACGCGACATTGGTCACTTGTCGCACCACACGGTATGGGCCAGTGTAGCGCGACAGCAGCTTTTCGGACAGGCCCACACGTCGAATGGGGGACCAGAGAAGCACCAGAGAACCCGGAGTAAATTGTACGTCGCGATGGAGGCAATCATAGAGGCGTCTCTGATGCTCCTGCGAGGCCTCGAGACGGGTGCGGGCGAGCTGGCGCGCGCGGTCGGCCGGCGTGTGCGATCGCGTCGCGGGTGTATTCAGTGGCTGAACGTGTGGCCGAGGGCAACAAAGTGTCTAAGCGCAACGCGGGTTCTCGGCAATATAGGAGATAGAATGGTGAATAGCAGGCGGTGTCGTGACGCGATGAATTATACGCGAACGTCACTTATGGTAAGTGAAGATCCCAGTCGAGGTGGTCAGTCGCGACGTACTTGGATAGCATGTCGGTGATGGTCCGGTTGAGGCGCTCCGTGAGCCCGTTGGACGTGAGGACGTGCTGAAATTGTGCTTAGTTGAGCTGGAGCGGAGGATGTCTTCGACGACTGCCGACAGAAAGCTGCCGCTACGGTCAGTGAGTAATTGGCGTGGAGCACCATGCACTAAAATGATGTCAACAACGCCAGTAGCACAACTTGTCGGGAGGGCTCTGGTGATTACGTACCACGTCGCATAATCGATAGCGACGGCGACCCGTTTATTTCCGGAACCCGAGAGAGGAAGCGGTCCAAGATGGTCTAGACCAACACGGAAAAAGGTTCCGGTGGGATGTCGATCGGCTGGAGACATCCAGCTGGAGGAGTGGAGGGCTTCATTCGGCGCTGACAGGGCTCACAAGCGGCAACGTAGCGCCGCACGGAGCGGGCGAGACCCGGCCAAAAAAAATCGATGGCGTACACGGTCGTATGTGCGCGAGACGCCCAAGTGTGCAGTCAAGGGAGCGTCGTGAAGTTGTTGGAGGACAGTCGAACGCAAGCGTGATGGAATTACGAGCAGAAGGTCATGGCCGTGTGGATCGAGACTGCGGCGGTATAGTGTCCCCTCCTCAAAGAGAAACATCCGGAGAGAGGCGTCGCCAGGCGCCGACTCCAGATGGTCAATGAAGGCTCGTAATGAAGGATCACGGCGTTGCTCGTTGCCGATTTCAAGCAACTGTGACATGGAGAAACGCAAGCGATGGTGTCCGCATCAGCCGGGTCATCGACGGGGTAGCGGGACAAACAATCGGCATCCTGGTGCAAGCGTCCCGTCTTATATACCACGGAGAACGTATATTCTTGCAGGGGTAAAGCCCAGCGAGCGAGTCGTCCCGTGGGGTCCTTGAGCGAGGATAGCCAGCAGAGCGCATGGTTATCAGTGATGACACAGAAGGGGCATCCCTACAAGTATGCACGAAATTTCGCAACAGCCCACACAAGACCGAGGCACTCGCGCTCTGTGATTGAATAATTGCGCTCGGCGGAGGATAGAAGTCGGCTGGCACAGGCTATAACGCCATCATGTCCACACTGACGTTGTGCTAACACAGCTCCTATGCCGTGACCACTGGCATCAGTTCGAACTTCCGTTGAGGCAGACGGGTCAAAATGGACCAAAATTGGAGGCGTGGTAAGGAAAGTAGTGAGCTGCGAAAAAGATGCGGCATGGTTAGGTCCCCAAGAAAATATGGCGTCTTTCTTCAAGAGGTCGGTAAGGGGACGGGCGATGGTCGCAAAATTCTTCAGAAAGCGTCGGAAATAAGAGCAGAGCCCTACGAAACTACGAACGTCATTGGTAGACTTCGGAACGGGAAAGTTCATAACGGCGCGAATTTTGTACGGATCGGGTCGCACGCCTCTGGCGTCCACGAGGTGTCCAAGGATGGTGATTTGGCGGCGAGCGAAGTGACATTTTGACGAGTACATCTGGAGACCGGCGCGGCGGAACACGTCAAGCATCGCTGAAAGACGGTCTAGATGCGTGTCAAATGTAGGTGAATAAACGATGACGTCGTCCAGATAGCACAAACAGTTGGACCACTTGAACCCCTGAAGCAGAGTTCATCGTTCGTTCGAAGGTGGCGGGTGCGTTACAGAGACCGAAAGGCAACACCTTAAACTGATAAATGCCGCCAGGGGTAATAAATGCGGTCTTCTCTCGGTCCATGTCGTCGACGGATATCTGACAGTAACCGGACCATAAGTCGATAGAAGAAAAATAGGTGGCACCGTACACGCAGTCGAAAGCGTCATCAATACGTGCCAGAGGGTACACGTCCTTTATTGTGATTTTGTTCAGGTGGCGATAATCTACACAACAAATGGCCAGGCTTAGCTTGGTTAAGCCAAGAATGCGTTGCATATTGCGCGAGTTGGGGCCCAGCTTTTCCTCCTGCTGTCGTGACGTCACGTCTCGTGGTTGCGCTAAAGGTCAATGGTGGCTGCCCGGCCGCGCCCAAGGGCTGAACTGAGTGATTGCAATATTCAACGCATAAAAATAGAAGCAACTTAATAACAAACATAGCGAACTTAAAAGAGAATAGACCCACATATGAGACGCGCAGCAATGAACAATGGCTCATACCCTCAATGGTGGCTGTCCGGCCGCGCCCAAGGGCTGAACTGAGTGATTGCAATATGCAACGCATAAAAAGCCACGTGCCATCCTTCTTTTTGACAAGTACGATGGGAGAAGCCCAGGGACTACAACATGGCTCGATAATGTCCTTTGCAAGCATCTTTTTGACTTCCTGTTGGATGACAGCTTGTTCGGACGCAGAAACACGATATGGACGTCGGTGAATAGGGTTCGCATCGCCAGTGTTTATGCGATGGGTCACGACGGACGTTTGAGCTAAGGGAGGATCGTCAAAGTAAAAAATGTCGCGATAGCCTTCAAGAACGCGGCAAAGAGCTTCAGCTTGAACAGGTGTAAGGTCAGAGGAAACCATCTTCTCAATGTCGACGTCAGTACCGTGCGATGACGTCACGGTATGGGCTTCGCTGTGACGATCTTCCACTGTGAATGGCTCGATCTCACCATCCTGCAAAGCGCTACTTATAGCCAATGAATTCCCTTCAGGCATAACTTGTGTGGTTAGCGCGAAATTGTCAAGGGGAAGGCAGGTGCGGTTACCAGTAATTGTCAGCACAGTGTGTGGCACGGTAGCACCGTGTGTAAATATAACTGCCACAATTGGTGCGACCACGTAATTACCGTCAGGTACAGCTGGTGAGGACAACAAGTCGACGTGTGTCACACATTGAGGCGGTAGGCGAATGAAATCCATGCAGCTCAAACGGCTTGGAGGCGGGTCCACATGGTCGGCAAGAAGAGGCAAGTCAAGGCGAAGTGAGCCGGCTGAACAGTCAATGAGGACAGAATGATTGGCAAGGAAATCCAGACCGAGAACGAGTTCGTGAGGGCAATGCTCGATGACGGTGAAGAGAACGACGGTGTGTCTCTCAGCAATGGTGAGGCGGGCAGAGCACATGCCAACAATAGCGACAGTCCCTCAGTCGGCGACTTGTACAACTCGGTTCGGGGCGGGCGTCAGAACTCTCTTGAGCCGACGGCGAAGAGCAGCACTCATAATGAACACTTGCGCTCCGGTGTCAATCAACGCGCACACAGGAACAATGCTGACGAGAACTTCCAAAAGATTCTTCTTCGTGGGTAATGTGAAGCGAGGATTTCATGCCAATATCGTCATTGCAGCTTCACCTCGAGAAGCTGCACTGTCTAGTTTTTCGGTCGGGGGTGCGGCGAGTAGGTCGGTGAAGAGCACGGCGGGACGGGGGCGAACGAGGTTGACGACGGGAGGGAGAAGGCGAGCGGGTGTAGCGGGGTCGTGTAAAAGTTGTCGCAGCGTCAGATGATGGAGCGGGCATAGAATGGGTGAAGGGAAAGGACGCGCTAGAGGGTCGAGGGTGGTAATCAGGAGAATAGCGCACCGGTGAAGTCCAGCGGCTGCGGCAGTGGCGAGCGACATGTCCTATACGTCGGCAGTTAAAACAGATCGGCTTGTCGTTCACGGTTCGCCATTCGGAGGGGTTGCGCTGTCCGCTATAGGAGTAAGAAGGGCGCGGTGGGGACGTGCGTGAATAAGAGGTTCCGAGCCTAAGGAACGAATGGATTGCAGGCCGACATTTGAGAACTCTTGACGGACGATGGCCCGGATCAAGGAGATTGCCACCGGAGAAGGATCAGGTGACGGGAATGAAGGGGCCGCCGGTTGTGCCGCTTCGACGTCACGACGAATGATGCGGGTCAAGTTGTCACATCGCGATGGCTGGTGGAAGAGGTCGTCACAGGATGACGTAGCACCTGTGTTGGGAAGTCGCGTGATGTGCTGGGATACGTGGTGGCTTTTAGCATGCTCAAGACGGCGGCACTCCTTGAGGATCGTGCAGATGCAGGTGACGTTGGTAAACACCAGTAAATTGAAGGCGTCGTCAGGAATGCCTTTGAGGACGTGATTAACCTTATCGTCCTCAGACATGGTCAGGTCAGCCTTGGCACAAAGGGCCAAGACGTCGAGAATGTAGGACACGTAGGACTCGGTCGACGTCTGTAGACGTGTGGCAAGGGCTTTCTTGGCATTGACTTCACGACCGAAGGGATTGCCAAAAAGGTCGCGGAGCTTCTCTTTGAAGAGATCCCAGCCCGAGATCTCTTCTTCCTGAGTCTGGAACCATGCAAGTGGAGCTCCGTCGAGGTAGAAAAGAGCGTTCACAAGCATAATAGTCGAATACCACCTGTGACTGGTGCTGACACGTTCGTATAAGCGGAGCGATGTCGGCAGTCCTGATGTCGTCAACATCAGGACTGCCGACTCCGTTGAAAACACCAGGATCCCGAGGGCGGAGACGGCGACGTAGGTCGGGGCTGCAGGCGGAGACGGTTGCGTAGATGAAGTGCCGCCAGCAGGAGCCGAAGTTGCACTGTCGCCGTTGCGACCGCTGCGAAGCTCCATGACGGGTACGGGGAACGTCCACCTCCACCAAATTATTGTTACGTGTAGCTGATGTACAAGTCTTTTTACAATATATTTACACGTAGACCAACGGTGGCAAAGATGGCGACGCTATATCAAGCGGGGCCATGTCTTCTTTTTTCTTCTCAGTGCAGCCACACTGTGGCGGCTGTTCCGTAGTAATATCTCAACTAAAATATAAATTCATGGCTCGCATCCGAAGTGGTGGCATTTACAAAAGCGCGAGCGTGTACTACCAGACATTTAAACGAACAACTGAGCTAAATTGTATCGACTTCTGGCTGGACGGCAGAGCACAGGAACATGATAAATTATAGTTTAATAAATGACTGGTATTTTGAGCAGGTTTCTTATTTGGAGGCTGCAATCTCAAGTTAAAAGGTGACTGTAAATGGCACTGGTACAAACAATAGGACCTGCCATGGTTGCTCAGTGGCTATGGTGTTAGGCTGCTCCGCACGAGGTCGCGGGATCGAATCCCGGCCACGGGGGCCGCATTTCAATGGGAGTGAAATACGAAAACACCCGTGTACTTACATTTAGGTGCACGTTAAAGAACCCCAGGTGGTCAAAATTTCTGGAGTCCTCCACTACGGTGTGCCTCATAATCATTAGTGCCTCATAATCATTAGTAATCGTTATGGGGTTTTACTTGCCAGTTTTTGCACGTAAAACCTAATAAAATAATTAAATTACAAACTATAAGAATTCGGGAAACCAATGCAACACTGTAAATAGACCTCGCAGGAAAGTAAGTTCTAAAAGCTCAGGGTATTAATGGTGGCACTATTTAGGGAAAAAAATATTCTGAAAGCTTACTTCATATAAATATAAACGTAAAGCTGAGGTCGACGAAGTCATTCCAACTCCGTCGATCTTTATGTAAGATTTCCCCACAAAGATGTGAATTATGGACCGAAACTTACGAGGTTTTACTTACGTGAGTAGACAGCAAACTTTAACAAGATTATCTGATCGAGAAAGTGTCCCCTCCTCATCAATCCAACCAGAGAGGAACGTACCAAATTTAACAAACACTCAAATACATCATACGTTAGATATGACTATATCTTTTATTCAAGTACCCTAAAGGCCCATACGGGCATTACGTAGGGGAGCTACAATAAATCAGTAACAGTTTCAATACACGCATTTAAACAGATAACGCATGTTAAATTAAAAAGAACACAAGCGAAAAAACAGGGAAAAACCCATAAAAGCTGAGAACGACACGTCCTAAACGTTGACGACAGCTATGGCTATTGAAATCGGTGTTACACAATATTAATGTCGCTTGGTTACTTGATACCTGGTTACTATGATACCTGGAAAGTAGGTACCCATGCCAGCCGATACTCTATGTAACAATGAAAGAATACAACCAGAAAAAAAATTAGGAATTCGAAAGAACTTAGTGCTAAACCAAAACAAAGTAATCTGCGCAAGGAAAATCAAATGTGGTGAGGGTAATAAAGTTAAAGAAAAGTTAAATCGGTAATGAGTAAAAGTTAGTGCCTCTCCCGTGTCTTGCTCGGCTGTTCGTGTGTGTCTTCCTGTGTGCTTGTCTTCCGTCAAAATCAGAAAAAAGAGCAATAGAACGCAGTGATGTCTTCAACGAATGAGCAAGAGAATCCTACGTCAGAACGCCTAAGTAATTTTCGTTTTGCTAGGAAATCATGATGACTTAGAGCGGATAGAATTTCATTTGGTACTATAATCCAATGATATATCGCGAGAAAGAGGGGCGAGTGACTCAACAAGTTAGTCAGCGCAAGAACGTGCTGCACTTTAATGGAATGAACCAGGCGCGCGAGGCTCCGATGGCCGGGCCTGATGTGCCAGGCGCTGAAAGACGACCTGCAGGGATAATGCTTGTGAGGATGGAAAAGAAGTCCTATCAGTCTTCGATTTTCTAGAGAGGGAAGATGCAATCAACGCTGTGTTGTGTGTGCTTTGGCTCTTTAGCAGCACATGCTGGCCTGGTTTTCCTAGGAGATGGGCTTCTTTTTCAATAAACACAGCTGTTAGTCCATCCATTTTGTGTACCACGTCTATCCTCTGTTCTTCGTCTTCTAACTGGTTTATATCTCAAGAATATGTAAGAACTGACCAAGATCGAAAATCTCCTGCTGCATACCAACGTATTCTTGTTCTTTTACTCGAGGCATTTCCTGGTCCTGTATTGACGGTGTCTCTTTAATTTTTTCCCTGAATACCACAAACCTAATTTTCTAACGCTAAATTTTGATCATAAGCTCTCACCTTCCTGTCCACCGATATAAGGAAGATGTTGCACATAAATTTCTCGGTTAGCAAGCAGTACAAAGTCCTATGCATAAAACAAACCTGGCAGCGGCTGCTCCACTATCGTGCCCGCATGTTTATATCAGAAATTAAACCCAATATTTATTCAAAAAGCGCCTGAACTCGAGCTAGCTAAGACTGATTCACAGCCAAAAAACAGCGCAAGAAAAACCTGGATAAGAAGACAGCACGCGCTCGTCTTGCGTCGCCTTTCTTGTCCTGCTTTTATTTCACGCTGTTTTTAGCTATGGAGGATATTTATTCCTTCTAGCACCCTTTACATCCTTACCGTGCACGTACATAATAAAAAAGAGCAAGGATTAAGAGCAGCCTTGTCTTAGTCCAGTTGAGATATCTGTTTTCTCCTCGCTCGTCATGCCTTCCCATTCAACGGAAACGTATTTTCTAGGTAAAACTTCCTCATAATCCCTATACAGTGGTTGACTGAGCCTTCTCCAGCCAGATTATCCCACAAAATGCTGGTGTTAATGTTGTCATACGCTCCAATATTGCCTCGAAAAGCCACGGATAATGGTCTACTTTCTTCTCTTGGTATTTCAACACACTGAGTAAAAACAAATAGGTTGTCATCCAGACATCTACCGATTCTGAGACTACTCTCTTGTTCTACCAATATGTTATTATGTTCTGCCCAGGCTTGAAGTTTTAATTTATTTGCATGCGTTGCTAGCCTCTATATTACTGTCGTAATGGTCAACGATCTAAATAATTGAATTCCATCGTTGCCCCCTTACCTTAATGAATTAAATTCATCCTACTTCGTCTCCAACTGTCTGATATTCACTTAGTGGGCAAGCTTTTCTCTGCTGCTATCAACAGAGCTTTCTTACTTCTTGGTCCTGGTTCATTATTCAGCGAAACAGGAATTTCGTCTTACCATGAGACTGTGTGCTTTAGGATTTTCTCTTCAGCTTTATTTAAATTAGACTTTTTAAGCACTAGCTTCAGTTCTGTCTGGAGCTCGCTCTTTCTCTTTCTTTCTCAATATACGCCTTGTAATTACCTTGAAATGATTCGGCTGTAAATTTTCGAATGTAATTTTACGCCACGCACCCTTCCAGTTTGTTTCCATCTTCGCCCAGGAAAAGTTGTATTGTTCCAGACTTCCTGCCTGAAAAGTTAATGTGGTTCCAATTTGTTGCAGGTGCGGCCTTATTTTTCTCACCTATTTCTGACGGTTAACCTTCACTTTCACCCTGAACCTTCGCTTGATCCAGTATTTGAACCATAGAACTTTTCGCCCGGTATACTTCTAATCGATACCCGCTGCGGTTGCTTTGTGGCTGCAGTGTTGGTTCCGCTACCACGTGCAGTGCTGCACGTGGTAGCGGGATCGAATCCCGGCCACGGCGGCCGCATTTCAATGGAAGTGAAGTGCGCAAATACCCGCATACTTAGATTCGGGTGCGCGTTAAAGAAACCAAGGTGGTCCGAAATTCCAGAGTCCCCCAACTAATTCCCTCGTAATAAATTTTAATTTACTGCTGACCTCTTACGTTCGTCCTGCCCTCGCCCTTTTTTTCTCGTCTCCGTGGTTGTCTTTTTTTCCATGCCGCCTTTTCAAATATGTAAGAACATGCCTAATTCACCACATTACCCTCTTAAGTAGTTACAGCCTGTTTCTTTTCAATTGCAGCCACCCATTAGATTAATTAAGGGAAAATGAGACATCCACCCAATTGCAGAAATCGCTACAAAGGAAACACATACCGGTTCCTCCAAAGAAAAAGCCTCGCAGCTGAAGAAAAATTCGTACTGGGGTGCTATGCAGGATGCGCCGAGTTTCTCGTTCACCCGAGTTTTGCCCGAGTTTGCTCGACGGCAGTCAGTGAACGGAGATAGCGCGGAACGGGCCGAAGGTGCAGGCAAAAAAATATGTAGACAAAAAGTCACGTATGACAACATGAGCGCACCCTGCGCGGCACGCTGCTTCCACGTTTCAAGCGCAGAAGGCTGCACAACGAAACGCGCCAGCGCCGCGTATTGTTATCAACGGATTATCGCAACTTAGCGATACCGTGACTGCCCCACTGTCTGTCAGCACACTTGCCGTGAGCCGTTTGCCACGCCTTTCCCGGGCGCGTCAAGGGCGTGCCTCATCTTTCGGGCGCTATCTATCTATCCTCCATCGAATGCGAACGGGGTACATGCGGCGCATTCTTGCACCTACACTTTCACTCAAACGAATACGTTAAAATACGACAAATAAAATAACGCACATTTGTATTTCTTTAGGTATCTGTTTTTCGTTTTCAATGCTAGAAATTTGTGATGACAAACGGAGATCGAGCAAATTATTAAATTTTGCACTTCTTGCCGTGAGTGGCGACAGGGAGGCGAAAGCTTAGAAGCGGTACATTGAAGCGGGTCGCACGCACGAGGGCGTTCATACGGTGATAAGTCGCCTAGGGGCGCTGCAGTGCTATTCTCAATAAAGTCGATCATGATCCATGGAGGGTCATGGCCACTCTTTCTCTATTAGGGGAATAGAAACGCAGCGCCGCGGTACGGCTGTTCATCGCAGGCGCTTCACTAGGCAATTAAGACCCCCGCTTTACCAACTAAAAACGACACAACAGCTGTCGCTGTAAAATGGCGGTATGTTATTTTAGAGTGCGTAGTGACGCAGTTCAGTGAAAATGTACCAGTTTATCTTTGTGCGCGAAGCCTCTGCGATACATTGCGAAACGTGCGTGCTTCCCCAGCGACAGAATTCATCGCTTGTCATCGCTTGCCCAGTGAAGGCGCCTCTGAGCGCATGTACGCAGTATATGAGTGTGTTGTGCAGTCGAAGGTGCTTGCGGATTACCTCTGCTGGGGCCAGCAGCGATCGCAGATGGATATCGTAACGACACCGCAGCACTCGCATTTTGGCAGGTGAGGGCTCTTGTGTGCAGTTATGAAATCAGATTTCGAACGGAGAGAGGTGTTGGAACTGTTGAGTGCGCAGTGCTTGTGATGAAGAAATGCCATTGCACTGGGCCTAGAAGAGCGAGCGATTCTCGGACGCTGATCGTGTTTACGACGTTGTGGCTCCGTTTCATCACCGATGACAGAGCAGCCATCTGAAACGACTGCTGCAATAAGCACGCCTCAGCATCGTCGTCCCCCTCGACGCCTCGACGCCTTGCAAGCACCTACAGTGACGTGCCGATAATTATTTACTGTGCGCTACGCGCCGCAATGCAGGCAATGAAACCGTGTTGTGCGGCCATCTCAGCCCGAGAAGATGTATGCTAGTGACAGTCAACGCTTTGTTTTCGATAGTGGTGCTCAGTACATCACCGATGACAGTGCGTTGTGCGTGTTTTATGTCGGCGGTCAAGATTGTTGATGCCTCTCAGCTCGACACCGCGTCGCTGTTGCCGGAAGATAAGTTGGGCGTGGCCCAACTGTAGTGGGTGCGCGCGCAATAGTTACATGCCTCGCGCGGGGCGTGACCTCTGGTTTTGATTGACAGGCGAACTCGTGCTAAACTCGTACATCGCGAAACCCCCTCCGAGTTCAACTCGGGAACATGGCGGCGGCAGCAGCAGCCTGTTTCATTGCATCCAGCGGCAGCAAGCGTCAGTACGACCGTCCGGACCCGTTCACCTGAATGACCGACGGGGAGTTCCAGCGTCATTTTCGCCTGTCGAAGACATCAGTGTGCTGGCTGTGTGACGAGCTAGGCGAAGACTCTCGTCTGCGGAGACAGCGTGGCGGGCTTAATTCGCTCACCGTCGTAGAGCAAGTCATCGGTGCCCTCCGTTTCTACGGGACTGGGAGTTTTCAGGGAAGCGTCGGCGCCGAGCGTTACATCGGACGCCATCAAACTACTGTTAGCCACTGTGTCAGAGATGTGTCTGACGCGCTTATCGATGCGGCAGTGCGTAAGCGGTGGCTAGCTTTCCAGAATACTGTGGCGGAGCGGGCATATATAAAAGAATGCTTCCCGCTTCGTGGGAAAATTACGAACGTAGTCGGGTGTGTCGACGGAACGTACGTAGGAATTAAGGCGCCTTCAATGTCAGCGTTACTGTGATTAACAGACTTTTTCGCTGGTTGATCAGTTTTTGTCGATTGTTCTACTTATCTGTCAGGGTGCCTTCCAAATGGCTCACTTTCTTGGAAAGGGGTTAAGTATAAATAGATAAATGGATATCACTAATTCTGTGAAGTAACCTATGAATCCTAATCTTATAAACAACTTGGGGTTCTTCATTGGTGAAGTTACTAAGTATGCACAATGCTGAATTTTGGTCATGCGTAATCTATCGGCCGCACTATGAAACAGCGAGGCATTGCACAATTTCTTAAAGCGCGAGATGTGGATGTTGCGCCAAGCCGGTTGTGCCTATGCATTTGTGGCGAAATGAAAATGCATTGAGAATCTTAGTGTGTTGGCTTGCATGAAGAAAATACTTCAGATTGTTTGCTCTGTTCACTGTCGATGCATGTGCCAGAGGTTCAGTGCATCTTCTTTTTTTTTGGGGGGGGGGGTTATTCTAGATGGATAAATTGTATATTTTCGTCTCATAATGGGGCTCTAATTCTTAAGCATTAGAACAATGCACATCCGATACTCTGCAGAACTCTCTGTACATGAAGATGTCATGAACCACCAAGGCATTATTACATATCGGGAGAAATGTGGTGCAGATGCCAATGAAAAGTGGGTCTTTAACCTACCATGGTAAAAATAAAACTTGCAGAGCAAATAGACCATTTGTACAGCTTTAGAGCAACGATTACACAAAACGTGATATGCCCAAACGAGTTAACACTTGCCGCATTGCCAAAGTAGGCTGAGCGACATGCAGCAATATTGGCATTGAACATGTCTCGTAACTGTTATTTTTATTGTAAGCCCTCGCTGTCACACCTTTCCCTCCAGCACTCCCTTTACTGAAACGTGGCACTGTCTTTCCATTGGTGTCATGATGATAATGGTAATGGCAGCAGCAAGGCTGGTTAATGCTTGCCTCTTTGATTCCTGTGAGTTTAGTGGTAAAGAATATGGCACGTTCATACATACAGCTGTGCTGCAAAATTTAACATTTGTGATTTTTGGGAGAACTAATTTGTGTTGGGAAATTTCAAAGATGTGCACCATTGTGGCCTAATAAGTAGAGCATTGGTGAGGTTGAAGACGGTGTATTGGTATAGAAGCTTGAAGTTTAATTGCACAACAATTCGACGGGACACAAAGAGAAATACACACAGCAGAATGCTTTGCTGTGTGTGTTACACTTCTTTGTGTGCCGTTGAATTGTTGTGCGATCCAACTTAAAATAGAGCATTGGGCTTCTTTGGTGCAGGACCGAGGAAGTGTGAGCTATTCGACAACATGCCAGTGCCTTGCCACACACATATGGAAGTCGGAAGGTTTGCAAACAAAGCTTTGCTTTCAAATCCACCTGCTCATGTAATACAAGCGCTGATTGAAAGAACCATCACACAAAAATAATGGTGAAATCAATGGCCTGTGAAAAGTGTAATTTGTATATAGACACTGTTGACATAATAGGTGCCATACCGGTGCCATAATAGGTGCCATACCGGCCTTAAAATTGTACTGGACAGAGCAGTTTGTTTCCTATGTGAAGCTCGACCTCCCATTACATGCTGTGCAAATAACCAAGCTCAGTTTGTTTTGATGTGCTACACAACATTCAGTGTAATCTGTTTTTGATTCTAAAGAAGTGCCAAACACCACCTCTTTTTCAAGGACGTCATGGGAATATTTGGCGAGACCTTTTTCAGCCCCTCATAATGGAAGTGTGGTCAGCCAGCTTTGCTTGGATGCCTTTATAGATTTCTGCTCCTGATCATTGTGTGCTATCAAATTGCAGAAGTCTATGCAACTGGTGCAAGGCATTACGTGTTTCTATAGTCGGATACAACTTTAGGAGGCTGCGGAATCTGCACTTTAAGGCAGGTGAACACAAGCCTGCACCAATGGGCACGCACTCGAGACTGATATCGTGCCCCAGACAAACTAATATTGCTCGTTGGAGAGGGACTATTTCTTTAGACGTGTAGGCAATCGGCTGCTGTGCTTTGGGCATCTGGGTGGGGCCTCTCCTGTCTTCTGAAGTTTTATCCGACTGTAAAGGATGCTGCTTTTCATACAACACAAAAGGACAAAGTGTACAATTATTTGGCCTATGAAATGGATACATCAGAAGTGTGCTATGCAAGGGCTTAAGATGTGTGAAATATGGTACATGCAATTATAAGACAATGTTAAAGAATATGTGGTATCGAACATGCATGTAATGGCATATTTGAATCGGGGAGTGTTGCAGTCATATGCACAGTCTATAGGTGATAGCATTATTAAGCTCCTGCTGTTTCCTTTCTTCATTGTGAATTACACACACCGTTCATCTTGTGGCTAATGAACACGTACTGTATTCTTTCACATAGGAAGAACAAACAGCATGATGACGTGTATGCTGCATTAGTGTATTTTTTATTTACATGGTCCAATAGTGGCACAGGTTGTCTTACGTTTTTGCCTATTTTGAAGGTACACAAAGTGCATGTATAAGTCTCCTAATATGCACAGCACAATGTTTACTGCAATAATTTTATTCATGTTCTTGAATAATAAACAAAATATTAAACTGAAAGCTCCTTTATAAGGTGCCTTCTGTGGGCTCGACAGGAGAGCAGTGAGGGAACTGATACTACTGTTGTGGAGCAGCCCTCTGGACCTTTGCCACACTCTCAAGAGCACGTGCCTGGCGCTCGCCTACTGCCACCAGGTGGTTGAGTGGCTCCAGCAGCAGAATGTTTTGCTGCAAAAAAGTGTATTGGAATGAATCAGCCACGTACAAACCATTATTTACAAAGAAAAATGCTCGTTGCACTATTAGTACTAAGTGCCCTTAAATGTGGAAGCCTCTAGTGTAATATGCTTAGTAAAACAATGCGTTGGGACAACATTGCTTTATTTTTCAAAACTGGGGTTTTCTTTTTCAGAGCCAATTGTCATGTTGATTAGTGTGCCAGCAGCTGAGGTGGCCTTCACGACTTCACCTTCACGAGTCTCTACTGTCAGCACCACAAACCTATTTTTGTTCGCTGCAAAACAAATGCCTCACCCTACAATCCCGTCTTATATGAGCTGATTGCATCCTATGCCTACAAACATCATATTCTTGTCCCATTACGCAATTTTCTACCATCCTTGGCTGTAGTTCTCTCTCCTTGACATTCATTCTGTAATGCTTATGTAATCACCTGATATGAATTGGCAACAAGTGATCGAATACGTGCATGGCCTGCCTGCCGATTCCTTTCTTTTTTAATCTCAACTAGCATATCAGTTGCCACGGTTTACTACGCCACTGTCTTCCTGCCTTAATGCTATCTGCAACAATTTTTGTTACTTTGTTTTCTACACAGTCCTTGACATCTCAAGTTTCTTTGTTAACCTCCAGGTTTATGTCCCATATTGCATAACCGGTGGAATGCAATGATTCTAGACTTTTTTCAAGGATATCGGTAACGTGGCGATCACGATTCGGTAATGCCTTCCATGTGCTGTTCAACCCATGAAATTTTTGTATAAGTTTCCTGCTTTATATCAGTACTTGCTATTGATATTTCACTTGGATAAAGATACTCTTCCATAAATTTTCTAGCTTAATGTCACTCATGAATTTCTGTTGCCTCACCAAGTTAGTGAAGGTTACCTTCATCTATTCCATATTTTCGCGGGCCCACTTGCACGTAAAAGCACGAACACTCATTGGTTCTCACTGCCTTCTTTAAACTGCTGGACATTCAGTTCGTTACTACGAAAGTGACTTAATCCGTGCACTCTTATTATGCTAAATATGAAACAGTAGAAATATACTTATCTGCAGTTTGTCGAAGTCTCCTTCACTGTGTTAGTAGCGAGGTCCATCGTCGGTACCACCTCGTCGCATCGTAGCTATATAGGATGTCTACCTTTTGCCCACACTATGTAATGTTCGTGACGCTCGCAGTCACGCAGAGTGGAGTAACTCAGCGCACTCGCAGAAGCAGCACCGGACAAGTTGTTTCTTCAGCACTTCGCCGTGAACAGTAGGTGCGCGTTGCGATCTGTAAAATCGCCGAAGCTATTGGCAGTCTTACCGGGTGCACGGGAAGATTGCCCACGGAGGAACAGAACTATCCAAGAAATAGTGGCCTTCGTCGAGCCTGATCACTACGTCGCACACTGCAAGCTCGTTGTACGGGTTTGTTTACACTGGGCCTCTCTGATGCTTAGCCGCCATGCTTGCCCGGTGAATGGATGTGATGACGCCACTACAGCGCTCCCTCGTGGTATAATGCGAAGCGTACTAAATTACAAATTAGTCTAAGACGCATTCAGTGCACATCTCGTAAGCTTCAAAATGCTTCTAAACCACGGTAAAGTAACTAATAATATTGTACTAAATGCATTTGTTTTACAACTTGCTTCTGCATGTAATGCACTCGGTGGAACGACAAACAAGTGAAAGAAGGCACGACCATGCACCGACGGTATGATCACGTGAGCCCCAGTTTGTCGACCGCCCAGAAGGCAACGCCCAAGGAATGATAGCCAGCCAGAGTGAATCTAGATAAACCAATGAAACTGGAGGCTTGTCGAAAGATAAACTTTGTCTCGGTACCATTCGTGCTTTCATCTTGGGGTGTCGCCAGAGCTCGTGAAGATCCCGAGTTTCGCCAAACTCGACGCATCCTGCATAGCACCCCTGGTCCGGGACTTGATCCCAGGACTACCCACCACGTTTCCGGGGCAGCTGCTCTATCATCTGAGCTAATCAGTCGGCTAGCAGATAGCACAGCGACGTTGAATTCGACAACTGGAAGCCAACGCAAGAGTTTGAGGTAATAGTTCCGCCGAAACAGAGAAGTAAGTAATTAAGGGAAAATTAGACATCCACCGAATCGTAGTAATTGCTACAAAGGAAACGCACACGGGTTGCTCGAAATAAACATTCGTCCTGGTCTGGAACTCGAACTCGGGACCACCGCCTAACCCAGGCAGCCGCTCTACCATCTGAGCATATGAATTTTTCTTCAACTGTGAGGCTTTTCTTTAGAGCGACCCGTATGGGTTTCCCTTGTAGCAATAGCTAAGATTGGGTGGATGTTTTATTTTCTCTTAATTACTTCTCTCGACCTTGCGGGTTTCCGCAGAACTACTACGTCACACTCTTGCCTTTCCTTCGAGTCGTTGACAAATTCGGCTTCGCCGTGCCACCTGCTAGCCCACTGATTAGATCAGATAGAATAGCGGCTGCCCCGGAAAGGTGGTGGACCAGGGTTGAATTCCCGGACCGGGACGAATTTTTCTTGAACTGCAAGGCTTTTATTTTGATGTAACCGTATCGGTTTCCTTTGTATAGTTTTTGCTACGATCTGTTAAATGTCTCATTTCCCAATAAATTATTAGTTCTCTCAACCTTGCGGGTTTATACAGAACTATTACGTCACACCCATTAGGTTGCTTCAGCTTGACTGATTTCATTTTGCTTGTTTGTAAGTGTAACTGAAATTACTTGTTTTCTACATTCTTTGTATTAGAGTGAAGTTTTCCCTGCGATCCCCTCGTGGATTTTCTTCACCGTGTATGCTAGGTGCTGCTCCTGTTTGGATGAGCAGTTCCCGCGAAGGTGGGATAGAACCTTGGTTCCTCATAATGGGAAACTGGCGCCATCTAGCTTATGCTGCATTGTTCATACGTTACGCTCGACTGTGTGGCCAGCTGCAGCGGTGATTGTACTTTCACAGCTAATAGAGTGCAACGGGGTGAACAAATATGAGCAGCGTCTTGGAGGCTAGGGTCCAAAGGAAGAAGGGCGTCAATTGCCTTAATGAATGTGTGGGTGAGCGTCTTATTCAGGTCGAACTGAGCACAGTGCTCAAGACTCCACCTGACAGAAAAGCACTCATACATAACGCTATTTTGCGCGTGCATTTTATTCAATGGTGTTCTTTTGTAGGTTGTACTTAGTCAAGCCTCGATTAGATTACAGCTTTTTTCTGCAGGATATTAGTAGTAAATACAATAATTAGATTATGTCTCGACTGCAGTTAGTTTATGTGTAATAACGGAAAAACAGAAGTGCACTTGCCACTAATCTGCAGTCAGTTTATCGCGGTGGATCATTTACGCAGAAACAACCAAATATGTCTATTATTTATGCTGTAGTCCATGTTCGCAGTTTTAGCAACGTGGTAAAGCAACAAGATCCTCGTTTGAATTGACTTCTTTGAAGAGTAGTAAGTATGTAATTACTGATATTTTCCACTTTTAAGAAATCGCTACAGGAATATGTTTTATCCAATTGGCATGCAAAGAAATTGAATGTTGAAAATTCGAAGCCGTGTTCTTTACTCACTGGTGTATACGCCGAGAGGCTGCAGGGTTAATCGGCGTTCGTAAGCTGTCCCCAAGCAGACTGTGTTCGATTCTAACGATGCATTTTCACGCTAGCTAGCACACTTTTTTCAAGCAACACGTCACTGCGCGGCCAGACGCGGCAGATCACTAACGCTGGAAGCCGTGCAGCCACTTTTCCAGTGAAACGCCACAAATAATAAAATTTACCGTCATTAAACACAGTCGCTTGGTGCTGGCTGACGAATGGAGGATGCATAAACCGGCTGAGATATTATTGCTATCAAAAGAAAACTGCTTTTAAACGAACCTGCGTGATGCTGCTCAAAGAAAGCGACCACCCCGTTCGCACATATTGCCGCCATACACTTCGAATTTATAAACCACCCGGACTTCAAACGATACCAATAAGCTGCTGCTTATTGCACGTAAGTGAGGTCTCAAAACCTTCATTCAAATACTAAAACTCAAACATTAATAAGAGAAGTCCAATAAAAACAATCGCTTACTTATGTATTAAAATGGCATCTGTTAACTATGTTTGTTGGTTACATTATGCGCATTTATAGATGAAATATTTAGCCACGCTGCGCGTCCATGGTACAAACATTCTCCCAGAAAGTTCTCTCGATAGTAGCTATCTAAATATGTGTAAGTATTGCGGCCTTTG